>NW_011499914.1:492540-516716 GCF_000495115.2 Populus euphratica
CCCCCCATCACGGTTTGACATCAAATCGCTTACATATGAATTTTTATTAAGAAAACTATATTCAATGTTCCAATCAATCATTTTATTTTGTGGCCTTTACTTTTTCTTTGTTTATACGCTGTTAGAATAATTGCATAGTTCTAAACTTGATTCGAGAATAAATCTAAGTCTAAGATAAGTTGTGAGTTGTATGGATTAAGATGGATCGACTAAAACTTATTTTTATTCGGAGAAACATTTAAAACTGTGTTCTAGGGGAAAAAAAACAGTTTTTTTCCACTAGCCCACTTTAAATCACGTCCCAGATCAATAGATTATGGATTTGACTTGTCATATCTTGAACTTGCCAGGCCAGCTACTATAACAGTGGACAATTGCGTTCTCACTATATTCGCCTTCAAAGGGAAGGAAGGAAGCATATCTTGGAAAGCTAATGTTTTTGGATGATTACAGATCACTGAATCTCACTATCTCGAGGACTTGAACTGGATTGGGTATTTTGGTGTTTGGTGAGATGCTCCGAGGAAAATATCAGGCTCGCCGGATGTCGATGATCGATGCGGTGTTAACAGTTGATGACTTTTTTCTTTTCAAAGTAAACAGTTCTTAATTTGTCAGGAACAAAGAAGAAAGTGGGAACTTATCATCGTCTATGATTTAGTGTTCAATGGTGGGGATCGATCAATCACTCATTGTCTGGCTTGATATCTCATGCATGACTCTACATTTCATCACCGGTTTTTCTCCTCCACCATTCACTGCATCATCAGCAGCAGCTTCCACTACGAAATCCAATAGTTTTTGTTTGAGAAAAAAGAAAAAGGAAACAGAAAATTTGGACTGCACTCAAGACTTGATGAAGAATAGTCTGTGCAAAAACAGTGTGAGTGTGATGGGAGAGTTAATCAGCTTGTTCGTCCATGTTTGATCAAGTTTAGTCTCCAGGCTGCAATGAAAATATATAAGATTTTTGCTAAGAAGCTCTTAATTATATATTTTGAAGCAAGCGTGGAGAATTCCCTTGCTTAGCTTCACTACCATCATAGTTTGACATCAAATCGTTTATCTATGATTAAATTGCACATGCATTATACTTAAATTGTGCTATTAATTCTTTTCTTCATGAAAAGTTACATGCCATTAACAAGAGAAAAGGAAACAGAAATTTAAATTTGTTTGCTGGGTCTATGCTCTAATTAGGTTTAGTTATGTGTGCTTCTATTTATTTCTATAAATTCTATGTATTGGCCAAGTAAAAAAAAAAAATCACAGTGCATAAATTTATTTTAGAAAATAACATATATTTGAATTTGTTAGGACAAAGTGCAACAAGACAAAAACAAGAAAAGTTATCACTTATCACGACAATGGCATTGCCGCTACAACAATTGTGGCATTGATGTTGCCGCAAGAAGTTAAATTTGCAGCACCGATGCCAAAACTTTTAAAATTTCAAACAATGCCACAACTTATAGATGAAAACAAAAAAATAGGTGATGTAAATCTCTGGATAATGTTGCAAGGAACTCTCAACAAAGTAAATAATAACTTGAAAAATTGACAATTAGATATAATAGCATCGTAATATAGAAATAATTTTAAAAAAAAACTTGGATTTAGAAATAACTTTATATCTAAGAATTATAAATACATGAATAATACTACAAAGTCAATCAATTTTTGATAATTTAGTATATGATTTTTATCCCTTCAAAAAAATATTGTTTTGTCACAAACAAGTAAAGAAAAAACTGACATTTATTTTTTAACTTATTATCAGAATTTGTAGTTAAAAAAACATAATATAGTTTCCTTTAACTAACCCTAATAGATTCATTTTGGGTTACAAGTTAAAAGGCTTAAACTAGTAATTAATTAATAGGTCAGTATAATTTCAAATTAAAAATAATTATTCAACATTAAATAAACAAATAAACTAAAATAATAAAAATAAATTCTTCATGCTAAAATTTCTTCATATAGCCCTACTCTTTAATTTTTGTATATTTTTAGCAGATTTCAATCCTAACTTCAAATAAATCATCTTCTCTCGTCTAGATAAATTAATGAACCTATAATATACACTTGAAATTATTAAGATATCTAGTTTTCATCTCAATTTCAATAGCAACGAAACTCCACTTGTAACTCTAGATATGTTTCAAATAATATATAAAAATTTAGTTTGATATATTTAATAATATTCATCTATTTACTTCAAATCTCTAAAATAATATGTTTATGAGATTCATTTGACTTAAAAATTTGCCAAAATACAGTTGTATATATGTTCCTACTATTTCCATATAAAATTTCAACTTGATTTAATATATAATTTGAAATATATATATATATAATCTCATAAAATTAGCCAATAAATATTTTAAAATTAAATTTTAACATAATTTACCTTGTACCATCGGATCTCTCTATATCTATGTCTATATGAACATAAAAGTAATTTGCTTGAATGGCAAAGAGGGACCATGCAACAAGAATAGGAATAGGAATAGGAATAAGAATAGGAATAATAGGACCATGCAACAAGAATAAGAATAAGAATAATAGGGACCATGCAATAAAACTAATCTTATTGCTTTAAGAAAAACAAAACCGTGGGCAAAAAGGGACCAATGCAATAATATCAATCCTATTATTATTTTTTAAATAAAAATAAAACCATAGGTGAAGAAAAACCATGCAAATTATGTTATAATTTAATTGAGAATATTATTTGATAATTGGATAGCCTATAAACTGAAAGATAAAGGGAAGTGGATCATCATATTTTCTTCAATATAAATCAATCTGTTTCCAGTTTTGTGTCTTAAAAATTATTGTTATTCTTTGTTGTTGTTGAATTGAATAAGAAAACATACAATTTATTAGCTTTCCAAGTGTATCTACATTAGTAATATGAGGAGAGCAGCGGCCATCAAAAATAGTGCAGCAAAGGTCACCAGGGAGCATGGGGCTGCCAAAGGGGTCATGTTGCAAGAGATGGAATTGTTTGGGAAGAGAGAACCAAATAGTGAAATATTTTGGGTACTAAAGAGGAATTTTCGAAGGTTTGGGGACTTTTAAATTAAACGACATGATATGAATAAATAATAGTATAAAAAATTTAACCCAAATTCAATAATACTAAAGAAAAAAAAAAGATATTTTTAAGAAATTATTATATCAGTTACTACTACCAAAAAACTATTTGATATTGTTATTAAACTCGATCTTGTTAATATTAAATTTTTCTAAGCTGATTTTTTATCTAATCCTAATTTAAAATTAACCTAGTGGGAGTTGTGTTGTTATGATCTAACTGACTTGATAGGTTCAATGATATCCTAAATAATCAATAAAAAAACATGGTTTGGTTTTTAAAAATAATCAAGGTGATTTTTTTTAATATTAAAATAGTAGCATATTAGATCAATTTGGAATTTATAGCTTAACATGTCAAACCCCCAACCCGGATAATTGATTCCACTAAATTTAACAAAAATTTTAAAAATTATTTTTTACTTAATAATATGATAATAAAAAATTAACGTTCATATAATTGAGCTCTAGCTAAATATTGGAATATTTGTGAGACTGTGATCACCTTAAAGAAAGAAAATAAAATATATTATAAAGATTGATTCAAAATCAATTAAATATTGAAAGAAAAGATTGATAAAAAAAGCTAAAAATATTTCAATAAAAAAAAACAAAATTGAAAGATGGAATTAAAAAGAAAAAGAAGAAGAAGCTATTAGACATTGTTATTAAACCAGACTCGATGGAACAACTTTGAAACCTCCCAACTCAACTCCTTATCTAGCCAAGTCTAAAATTAATCTGCATAAAAGTTGATATTCTATGACTCAGTTGACTTAGCGGGTCCAAAAGTAATATGAGTAACCATTAATAACGTGATTTGACTTTAAAAAGAAAATTTAAGATGATATTTTTTTTTTCATATTAAAATGGTGATACATTGATTCAACTTGAGCTTTGCTACTTAACTTGCAAAACTCGAGACCCAGATCATGAATTCCACTGGGTTTAAAAAAAGATTTATAAACTATTTTTTTATTTAATAATATGATAACAAAAATAGATGCTTACAAAAATTGAATATCAACTAAATACAATAATATTTATTTGAGACTACGATAACATCATAAAAAAATAAAAAAAAATATGATGACCAATTCAAAATTAATAAAATATTAAATGATAAAATTGAAAGAAGATAATTTGAAAAGTAGAATTATTTATAAAAAAAAGAAAATTAAAATTTGAAATGTAATTTTTTTTAAAACAATTGAAAAAGAAAAAAACAAAAACAAAATTGAGATGTTTCATTATTCAAATGAATAATAAAGCCTTATAATATTTTCCATTTTTTTTTAAAGTAGAGAGAGTAACTAGATCCTTGACATTCACTACGCTACACCTTGAGTCATAATAGTTAAACATAAAAAAAATAATGTATAAATATTATATTTTATGGAAGAAAAAACATGTAATCATAAACACAAATTTTGATGTATATTTAAGGAAATATTTTTTAAATATTCAGATATTTTATGAAAGAAAAAACATGTAATCATAAACACAAATTTTGATGTATATTCAAGGAAATATTTTTTAAATATTCAGATATTTTATAAAAGAAAAAACATGTAATCATAAACACAAATTTTGATGCATATTCAAGGAAATATTTTTTAAATATTCAGATATTGATGTATTAGATGACATATTATTTTTAAATATTTAAAAGGCAATATAATAAATAGACCTAGCCGTTCCTGATTCCTATAAAATTTTTAATTTAGGTTACGAAACCGTAATAAATCTTTATAAAACAAATCAAATTATATTATAAAATTTAATTTTTAACTAACAAAATATTCAAGAAAAAAAAATATTTAATTCAAAAAATAAAGACAAACAAATAATATAAATTAACTCAAGTAAATTTACAAACTCACAATTTAAATTATAAAAAAAATAAAAAAAATACATCACATACCACCTAAAAATAAAGCCCTTATCAAGATAATTCTAATAGTACATGTAAATGTCACCTTCAAAGAAAGCCACACATGCTGCCGCATCATGATGACATCTCCCACATGTTGTCATATCTATTACATGTGCTAGCCATTCTTTTATTTTTCTTTTCACTTTAGTTCTGTCTGAAAAAAAGGAGAGGGCTGAAGTTTGTGACTTCTTCAAATCTGGCCCTTAATTCTCTAATTGTTTTAAATTAGTAAAACTAGAATTTATTTTACTAAATTGAGCATCAACCGCATGCAAAAAAAAATCTTTGATAATATGATAAACATATAAAATAAAATAAAATAAGTCATAAAGTTTAATTTAAAAAAAAAAACTTCAAAGGATGAATTTAAAAAAGAAAAGAAAGGGGGCCACTGTTGAAATCCACAGCCACTCTTCCCTTTTCTTTTACTTTATTCCTTGTTTGATCAAAAAAGTGCCCGAAAGTTTGTGACTTCTTTAAACCCAATTTTAAATCTTCAAAAACTAAAATCTATTTTACTAATTTGATTATCAACCGCTTGCAAAAAAAAAAAAATCTCAGTACCACAATAAATATATAAAAAACAAATCATAACATTTAATTTTAAGAAAACACAACTTCAAACAATAATTAAAAAAAATGATTAAGAAAAGTCAAAAGAAAAGGGATCAGCGTTGAAATGCAATGAACATTAGTCTCAACAGTGAAAACGCATTCTCTTTGAATTTTTTGTAAATATATTATGGATTGGAGAGAACTCAGGCATGTGTTTGGATGAGGAAAAACAGCATAGCAGATCCCATGGCTGTGTTTGGATGACAGGAAATTAATTTCATTTGATCTTTAAGCCTTTCTTATATGTAGAGTAGATTCCGCCTTGACTGGTTATTTATGATTTTTTTTTGTTAATTGATTTATATTTATTGATAATAATGAAGCCAAATTGTAAGAATTAAGGATGGAAATAAGAAAACCTCTGTTATGGTATTAAATTACATGAAAGAGAAGTGATTGGAAAATTGTCGCCATTTACTATTAATGAACAACCCATTCTTGCACATGCTCCTACGAGAGCACGTGTGCTTCTGCGAGTCCTGAGAGTTTCGATCCTGAGGTTTGCAGTTACAATGGCCATCCTGAGTTTCTTGAAAGGCAAAGGACTACCATTATTTAGCAACAGGCGCCATTTTATTCCCGGGAAGGATGATGGGAGGCTTTGCCAAGAAGTTGCAGAAGAAGATCGCCAAGAGCGATGGCAAAATTTGATCTGATGTATGATATTGCCATGCCGACATGCTGATTGTTGACAGATATTGTAGAAACTAACTTGGACATAAAAATTTCTTAACATTCAGAAGCGGATCTTCAAATATGAAGAGAATGATTTAAAGGCTTAAGAAGTTCCAAAACACAATCTTACAACCAGAGGCTGCTCTCTCTCTATCTCAAAACAAATTTACATAAGCAGGCAGCCTGCAAATAATCAGAGAGCAAGGGGGCAATCCTGACTACTAGGTATCTTCCTTGCGTCGTTTATCAGAAGAACTCCCATGTTTATGGCGCTTGCGAGAGCCTTCTTCCCTGTCCCTGGAGCTCCTTTTGTGAGTGCGCTCCTCCCTGTCTCTCAGCTTTTTGTGGGAGGGTTCTTCCATATCCACAGGGCTCCTTTTCTCATAGTGTTCTTCCCTGTCTAAAGAGCCCCTTTTGTGATGGTAACCACCCCTCTCTGGTGAGATTCTTCTGTGAGAGCGCTCTGATCTATCCATTGAGCTGCCTTTGTGGCGGTGTTCTTCTTTTTCAACAGAATGCCTTTCACCGTAGTGCTCTTCCTTGTCCCTATAGCTCCTTATGTTAGAGGATTCCTCAGCCTCCTTATATATGGTACTCCTCCTGTAAGAACTTTCTTCCTTATCTCTGGAGCTCTGTTTTCTTCTAGGGGGTGATGGGGCCTAAGACAACAGAATGAGGAACGAAAAGAAAATTATCCCATTTCTGTATTTAAGTTTTCTGATGCGAATCTAATTATTCTTGCATAGAAGATTCAAAGTGCCTTTTCCTTTGACCACTGATAACATAGATAATCCATACAATAAATCAAATACAACAAAACTGTAAAAATCAGCAGCTCCAATAACATTGACTAGAAAGAAAGCAAAAGGTATATGCTTAATCATGCATATCAACAAGACTCATACAACATATCACGAGGAACAATACCTCATAGTGAGACATATATCTTCCCTCTGGTGGAGGAGGAATGCCAAGCCTCTTCAAATCATCATAAGGAATTGTTTGACTGCATGGTGGAAGAGTGTAAACCATTAACATCACGAGAGCATAGTACAATTTTCATCATATAAGCATGAAATTCAGCTTTCCCAACAACCTTGAACCATCTCAATATTTCACCAAATTAATCCTTTTTTGCTCACATCCAGCTTGAAGCACAATGTCCATCAATACAAGGGAGCAATTAATAATGGATATGCAACTAGTAGTTGATGTCTAGATCCAATTGTGAAACCAGAAAGCAGAAGAACCCAAATGCAATTCAGTATGCATGTTGTAGTCATGTTGATCACCCAACAAATCGACCCTCATTGAATCCAACATCAGGGCACGTTGGTTTCTAACAACAAGCAGACCTTGTTTCCAAGAGACTGGTCAAGTTAAAGCACGGCTCAAGCTTGAATTGGGCATGACCTATATAGATTGCGGTCCCAGCATGGAGGCTGGAAGGACTGGCTCAAGGTTTCCATCTTTGAAAGCAGTCTGATGACTGAAAATCTGCTAGTATTAACTTCTATCATGATGCATGAATTGCTAAAATCTATAAGAACAGCAATATGAGTGTCTTTGCAAACATATCGATGGAGATTCTGCTGACAATACATTGATCAATATATCGTTCCATGTATGTTAAAATTATTCAAAATCCCAGAAAATTACTAGAATCCACTTGTTTTACAGGAATACGAATGGCATTCCTTCATATGGAAATCCTCAAAAAGGATTATGAAGGAGAGTTCAAAACAAATGAAAAATAAAACCATGTGTTGATTTTAAAACCATATGAAGCAAGGAACTAAAGTACCTATCAACTTTGAGTTCCCAAGAAAAATTAACATTCATTGTTCATCTTCTCATATTAAAAAACCACAAACTGGTGCTTTCCATGCTCTCCCATTCCATGCCATACCACTCAATGCAGTTATATAATATGGGGAAACAGTATATGACCAAACTTGGAAAATAACTAAATCCGAGTTACCAACCAAAGATGATAGATGAAAACAATTTGAACAGTGCATAATTATTCATAGGATCACAAAACAATAAGCTTATCTAATAATTCAATGCAGAAAATAAAACACTGAACAGCACATACAGAGGAGCTCGAAATGGCCTTTCTCGGCCCCCAAATCGAAGCTGTCCAGACTCCTTTCTACCACCAAGGCCACCTCCTATCACAAATGAAGAGAAAAACAATATAGAATCCTTTATATGTTTGATCTTATGCAACAAAACTCTGCAAGCAAAGTAAATATCCAACTAACCTAACCTTCTCGGTATCCACCCAGGCATCAAATGTTGCCTATTATAGTCAACTATGATTTCAGAGTCATCAATATAAGAATGCTGCGCATCCTACATAGCATAAACAACAAAACAAACATCACACATTACATCAACTTCTTTCAATACAAACCCACTTTAACAACCTAATTTACTATGGCAAGATAATGTAAAGCAAAACAGAACAACACATCAAAGTTCTAGCTCAAGACTAAATATAAAACCTTGTATGCACGGCGCATCTCCCTTTCAGTTTCAAATTCAACAAAAGCATAACCTCTTGATGCACCAGTCACTGCAAAATGAAACCAATAACATAAAACGAAAACCCCATCAAAACAAAAGAACCCACAATCAATTATCATTTAAAACATCAAGACCAAGCCAATATCACAAACAAAACAAGAGAGATAGAAAGAAAAACCCATAACAGCAAAGGAAACCCAATACGAAAAAACAGTCAAAAAAACAGTTTTCAACATTACCAATGTGTCTAACCAATCTCAAGTTCTTCACTTTACCATACTTGCTCATTGCCTGAGAATGAAAACACAATTAACAACTAAAAAAATAAAAAATATATCTAAATTCTATGAAAAACATACAATATTCCACCTTCCTAAGCGTATCTTCTGTAGTGAGATGTGAGAGACGCCCAACAAAGATAGTGCAGTAAGGGTCACCAATGGCCTTCGGATCTCCAAAAGGGTCATCTGAAAAAGATGGAATTGCTTATGGAAAGAAAAAGGAGAAATTGTGTGGACGAAAGTGAAATTTAGTGTCTACTTACAGAGACCGGCGGAGGCACAGAGAAGCGCACGGTAAACAGCGTTATCGTGAGGAGCAGTGTCGGTTCCGTCAATGCTACCAGCTTGAATTGGGTGGTATGTCTCTGCATAGAACACTGAGTTTATGCTGCGTCCACTCATCTGCTATGGCTACTCTCTCTTTCCCTCTCCTTTTTTTTTCCCTTCACCTATGTCCACTTTGTGTTTCGGTTCCGGGGTTGGGGGTTTTCGTGGTTTGGAAAACATCATATTAGTCCCTTAACTATATATATATACCCTTTCATTTTGAGTCCTTCAACTATTGATATTTTCAATTAGATCCTCCATCTCTTTTATTGTCTCAATTGTATCCTTCAGTTAAAATATTTAACATTATAACTAGTTTTTTTATAAAAAAAAATTATAAATTTATTAAAATAATAATGTTTTATATTTTTAAAAAATATATATTTTTATTTTAAAATAATTTAAAATAAATACGAAAAAACAATTTAAAACAAAAATAATTTATTTTGAAGCGCGTAGTCAACACACCCTTGAACCGTTGAGGGTTTGGTACTCTCTAATTTAATTTTCTAGTTGCGCCTCTCCATCTAACACCTTCTTGTCTTGCCGGCTGCTGCCTGTTGCTTGCTGACATCTACAAGGCTAAAGCCCCTTCAGTTTCTGCTCCTAGTTTTTAACGAAAAACAATACAAGAACCAAACATAAAACAAGCAAGAATGTTGTCAATTAGATCAATCTTTAGACCACATATAAGACTAAATTCTATCACTCTCTCCTCATTAAGTTATTCATCCTCTTCAGCTGCAGCAATTCAAGCTGAAAAAACTATCAAAGATGGTCCAAGAAATGATTGGACACGTGAAGAAATCAAGGATGTTTATGACTCTCCTCTTCTTGATCTCCTCTTTCATGGGGTTAGATCTTTTTACTCAGTAATGTAGAAAAACAGGGTGTTTATTATTTTAGTTAATTGTTGTTGTCTTGTTTTGTTTTGTCAGGCTCAAGTTCATAGATATGCTCATAATTTTAGAGAGGTTCAGCAATGTACTTTGCTTTCCATAAAGACTGGTGGGTGCAGTGAGGATTGTTCTTATTGTCCTCAATCTTCAAGGTATGATACTGGAGTCAAGGCTCAGAGGCTTATGACTAAAGAAACTGTTATGGAGGCTGCTAAAAGGGTGTGTTTCTTTTCTTTTCTTTTTCTTATTTAATCCCCTTTTTTATTTTTATTTTTATTTTTATGTTGTTTAGGTTCATAAGAATCTTGAGGCAGTTAGACACTTTCTGTTGCTGATGGCATTTGTGCTAAAACAATTTATTCTTTATCTCATATTTTGGTTATTATGTGATTCAATTATCTTGCAAATTCTGAAAACCTGCCCACATTTAGATGGCTTCCTTAACGCAGCTTCATAATTGATTGATTTGGCTTGCATACCTCCTGGTTGACGTCATTCTTAAATCCTTTCTGTGTTTTCCCCTTGTTAATTGCGGTACTAGAATTGAACAATTCTCGTCATCAGAAATGCACTAGAAGGCAAGTTGTTTGCTTATATGATTACCTTTGGTGTTCATTATAAGTTTCATGATTATGCTAGAACTTCACTTATCCAAGCAGCTGAAAAATAAAGGTTACACCTCAAGAAATGAACTCTCATTGTTCTTCATGCAATTTTGTTGTTTGGCAAATTGATTGAATGTTGCTATTGGATAATCACCTGCTGATTAGTTGAATTTCTTCCCTCCCTTCGAGCTGATAGCCCCTATACTGATCACTGTAGTTTTATCTGATCAAGTTCATGTTTAGTGTAGCAGGATGCTTCTTTTCTTTACTTGCTTGTTTGTTTGTTTGTTTGTATGATTTAGAACCTTCTGTATCCTTTTCAGGCAAAAGAGGCTGGCAGCACTCGTTTTTGCATGGGTGCTGCTTGGAGAGACACAATAGGAAGGAAGGCGAACTTTAACCAGATCTTAGATTATGTGAAAGACATCAGGTAATGAATGCATCATTTATGGAAGAAATATATCAAAGCAAGGCATCTTGCGTAAGTTAGAAAACAGATTTTCAAACAGCACACAATATTACAGTGCAAAGGTTATTTCCTAACCATGTTCCTACTGAAGTGGGGTACCAAGAGAGGGAATTTGGAGAAATTTCTACACCTTGAGCTTTTCTAAATGAGTCAGCCACTTATGGCCAAGCTAATGCATTTAGGGTCTTTAGAGCAGCCACTTCATGCAAAGTGCTATCATAGCTCCTTTTCTCTCTAATGCTTAGTCTGTGACTGAAATGTCTGGTGCCTATCAGGGATATGGGCATGGAGGTTTGCTGTACCTTGGGCATGCTAGAGAAGCAGCAGGCTGTAGAACTGAAGAAGGCTGGTCTTACAGCTTATAACCATAATCTTGATACCTCAAGAGAATATTACCCAAACATCATCACTACAAGATCCTATGACGAACGCTTGGAAACCCTTGAACATGTCCGTGAAGCAGGAATTAGTGTCTGCTCAGGTGATTGAATCAGCTTTTCCTGCTATCTCCTTTCTTCTTAAGTAGATTTTTGAAGAACAAAATCCAATTCATTGTAAAAGAAGAGGAAATATTTAAATTGATGGATTTCTGTGGAGTTCATAGTGAAGATAGAGAAGAATTGCAATTTGAATATAAAGAAGACAGTTTAGTTGGTATCTTTTGTTTTTCATGCTTGCCATCTTAAGTCTTTCAGTTGTATCATAATACAAGTTTAACTTGATATATGAATAGGGTAAATTTGGAAATTTGATCCAATTTAAGATGCCTTTGATGGAAGTTTGGGGCTTGTTTTGATTCAGAGTGAATCCTTACCTTAAGGTTATGCAACAGCATATTCTTCTTAAATGTCAGACAAGAATTCCTTTCACGATGGCACAGGCAAATGCTTATCATGGAATCTTGTCTATTTTTCTGTTAATAGGAGGCATAATAGGGCTTGGAGAAGCAGAGGAAGACCGAGTTGGTTTATTGCATACGTTGGCAACCCTCCCTACTCACCCAGAGAGTGTTCCAATCAATGCATTAGTTTCAGTGAAAGGCACACCTTTACAGGAACAAAAGGTACCTCTTATTCCTGTTTCTTACAAGTTCAGTTTGGTGGTGGTTATAATAATTATTATGATTGGGCCTAATCATTTTCTGCAGATTTTCAATATATCTTTGTTCTTCAAATTCGGTTCCCTAACTACTGATAGATGGAAACTGGAAGCCATATTTTATATGAAGTAAACTATTAAAACCGTAGGCAATTGCCCAAAACTACTACATCTTTGTGAAGTTATGAACTGATTGCAGCTTTAGTTGCAAAATGAGAAGGCAGTAATATTAACTTACTCAAAATCTCTATTCAAAAAGTACTATAATGACAGAATAACAGGTTTTCTAACCATGTTATTGCATTCATTGACTCTCAATTAATTATCTGTTGCTGCATTACTTGTCAAAACCCATGTTGGTATATTTTATCAATCACCTTTTGACGCTGGCCTTGTTTTAGTTCTAGATCTCATAATATTCTTCATATTCTTCAACCTCTTTTTATATACATATGAATTGTTGGTTAAAATATAATCACTGGTTCGGATCATGTTTATTCAATTAGCTTATTATATGGCCTGGAGTATCTAGGTGATATCACTAGAAAATGATTGTTGGCCCACCTAGCTTCAACTTTCAAGTGAAGGTTCATATTTCTGATAACAGATAACGAAGGTTTTTAAAGGGGCTTTCTGAATTTAGCATCAATTTCTTTGAAGCTTAATAGATTTCATGTTTTCTGCTTCTTGTTCAGCCAGTTGAAATATGGGAGATGATTCGAATGATTGGCACAGCACGTATTGTAATGCCGAAAGCAATGGTCAGATTATCAGCCGGGAGAGTTCGTTTCTCAATGTCTGAGCAGGCTCTTTGCTTTCTTGCTGGTGCCAATTCTATCTTCACTGGCGAGAAGCTACTGACAACACCTAACAACGATTATGATGCTGATCAACTTATGTTCAAGGTTCTCGGTTTGATTCCAAAAGCTCCCAGTTTCTCTGGAGAGGAAGAGAAGGCTTGTGAAGCAGAACAATGTCAGGAAGCAGTTTCTAGTTCAGGTTGAAATTACTAGTTAGAAGGGCGTCTATATCCAAATTAGTCCAGGGTTATTGCTTTAATAGATTCCTTTTTTCCTTGGATAAAATTCTCTCACTCATGGCACGCAACAGATTTGGATTAGTATTGCATTGTTATTGCTTTAATTGTATCCAATTTTTCTTATGTTTTTTTCCCTCCAACTTGAAGGGGCCACATCTTTCATTAAAGTGAAAATATGCCAATATCTATGGAATATTATATAGAACCATAAGAAATTCTTCTCTTTTTGTAAGAAAACATAGAAGCTCTCGAAATTGTATCCCATGTGTTTGTTCTAGTTTTTGTGTCTAACCATGATTCTTCGCATGAATGATTCCGGTCCATTGAATGTAATTATTCTCTTTTAAATTCAATAATAAAGTATAAAAACTAGGTGAGCGAAAAGAATTCGCATCATGCTGACATAGAAACCAAACTGCACTTATGAAATTAAATTTGATGACAAGTCCAGAACTTGAATTAGTTGATGTTCATGCTATTGAACAATATTGCATGTGAACAGGAGGGAGGAGAGTTTGCTTAAATATACCGTAATCAAAGCAGCACAAATTCAATGCCAACCAATGTTGGTTTTTATCCTAAATTGACAGAATTGTTTTCAAACGTAGACAATAGCTATACAACAAAAAAGAGTAACACTTCTAAGTTTAAGAACCCAGAACTACCATTTGGCTGGACAGAGATGTCAAATTTTTTCATGGGGCTGGAATTTCTGTTACCAAAAAAAAAAATCGTATATCCCACATGACCCTATCGGAAAGAATCCTATCGCCCACCTTTTGTACTTGAAACGGAGTCACCAACAGTCAAAAACACATGTTCTCCCAATACCATATTTACGGCAGGGAGGCCTTCAATGGCATCAACAGTTATCTGCAGAGAAGGATGTACAAGTTCATTAAACAAGAGCTAACTAAAATCTAAGTGTTTATCTTCAATGATTCGTAGAAATAGAATATACACGGGTTAAAGATCAAAACCTTTCCATCTCCAAGTTGAAATTCAGATTTCAAATTAGAATGATCCCTTGATAGCAAGTAAGTTTCTAGACCATGGACAGATTTTGTATTTCCTGAAACCACTGATTAATAGTAAGAGAGGGAATGGATAGGAGAGATGCCTAGAAGAGGGGTGGGGGGGGAGGAAGAGAGAGAGACGGACCTCCATACAACGAAAGAATGGCATCAGATTTGAAAACTAGTGCCGGCCTTGCCAGATATATGGTGAAGGACAGCTTGGAAATGTCATGGAAACTCTCCTCACCAAGTACAACCTGCAATTTCATTCATAAAAACATGCCAGAGAGAAATTACTGGAAACAACACCAACAGTCTCTTGAAAATCCTGATAAAAAAACCTTCGTTCTGAAAATACAGCTATCAATACTGCACAAAACATATTTCGGGACTTGATGTCCTGCATTGCCCTACAAAATAGTTCCTAGTCTGGTAAGCCATGGGTTTTGGATTGTTCGATCAATACATCAGGGCTGACTGCCCGCCATATGTAAATTCCAGGACTAACAAGAATCCAGAACAAATCAAACAAGGGTAACAACCTCAGCAAGCCTTGGAAGCAGTAGGTCCATGCAATGGCATTTAAAATCTAAGTCAATTTTAAGTTGGACTTGTATATCGATGAAAGCACTTCAAGCCCTAGGCCAATGAATTATGTTATGCGAGCTCACCTTGCTCCAGCATGTGAATGGGATTTCAAAGTGGAGCAATGTGCATTCCAAAGTAATGACGTTTCCAAACTGAACATGAACTTAACTTAGAAGTACAAAAGAAACAAAAAACCCTCAAACTAAAACATGAAAAAGGGAAGTTTTTTTTTTTTTTCCATAGCAACTTACTGCATGTGGTGGCATAAATGTAGAAGAAAGCAATGGGGAACCAATTGCATCCCTAATATAGAGTTCCTGCGAATAAAAAATGCAACTTCAGTTATGAAGCATTTGAATTGAAAGCACTTAAATATCACACTGATGCAACAGAGTGCTTGGTTTATAACTACTCGTAGGATATAGTTTTTCAGCTTTAAAATACTTAAGACCACTAGGATGATATAGCTTTTCATATGATGGATAAATAATAAACTTCACACAATGCACACTCAAAAGATCATAGAGATTAAAATCTAATGTCATTAACAATCCTATCAACAATCTATTATTTAGCCATTTGAGCATGGAAGCGGAGATGGAAAAAAATTATAAAGCTTAAAAATTGAGCCCAAGACAAATTAGATTTCAAAACCCAACAATAACTACTTAGTAATATTCATGAAACTAATATGTAGATAATAGAACACACGAGGAAGAAGGATTTTATGCAAGCATTACCTGTGAATTCAAGACCTGCTGGGAGATTGATTTATCTTCATCCAGAGATTCAAAGTAAACCTCGACTGCATCTGTAGGTTCAAGTCCAGTTTTTTTCCTCAATTTCTGAATTCTATTCACAACCTGCAATTGACAGACAATCCAGTCATCAAGCATCACACATCATTTAACCAGTGTCAGTCCACAAAGCAACTTCCTTTAATCAATGAATTAAAGAAAAGGTAAGAAGGTTTCCATTTTAAAATCAGAATATGATGAAAAGGACATGGTAAGCAAAGAATTTCAGAGAAAGCAACTTCCTTTAATCAATGAATTAAAGAAAAGGTAATAGAGTTCCCACTTAAAAATCAGAATATGATGAAAAGGTCATGGTGAGCAAAGAATTTCAGAGACACAAAATGCTACACGTGATGTAATAAATTTGACAAACAATTTCATATCCTTTTCAAATAAAATAAATTTCTAGTAATGCAAGATACATGAAACTTCTATAATTCTGTTCCTGAAAATGATTGAAATGAGTAATCACATATACTGACTGCCTATTTGAGAGATACCTCACGAGCAACACCAGCCTCGTATAATGACTCATCCAGACGCAAATCTAATATTACCAAAACATCACCTGAAACATTGGATACAAAACCTTGAATCATGCACCTATAACATATAATATCAAAAAAGAATTGCATTTCTAGTTCCTACCATCTCCAGCAGCATCAACCTCCCTATCTGTCAAACCATCAGGGCATTTGAATTCCCGAACAACCTGAGAACTCATGAGAATGTGTAAATCACTAAATTGGCACAACAGTGATGAAAATAAATCAACAAAACCAAACTAGAATCTAAAAACTCCATCCAGTTGGGGACTCAAGCTTAGTTGAGTTGAATTTCAAGACCAAACTGAGAGATTTTAACAACAATCAACTTGACGTGGCTAACATCCTGCATAGGGGATAACCAAAACATGGGCACCGCCATTACTAGTTTATATAGTCCACCGTCCACCAATAACTTCAAAAGTTCATTCATCCAAACAAGACAAAGATTAAGGAGTTGCAAGAGAAAAAAATGGGGGAAGCAAATGAAAATTTTCCTCTGCAACTAACTCTAGCAGCAAAACCATTCCATCTCATAAAGATTGTTGTAATATGTAAAATGACAAACTGTTCAACATCCCATGATCTTTCCAAGAAACACACCTAGGTTTTTTCATCAGCAAATCACATTGCACAAAAGTAACTACCATTTCATCAGCAGGGCAATAACTCCTTTGCCAAATATATGGATGCGTGATAACATAGAAATATAAATTAACACAACAAGAAAAGAAGCACCTTAATATCAGACAGTTTCAGAAAATGTGAAGCAATGGTAACTTCTCCAGCTTTCTCAAATTCCAAAATATCTATCTGAGACATTGCTTTAACTTCCTTGGCAACAACCCCCATAGATTTTCCAAGTCGCTTACCTAACACGCTGAAAGAGAATAACCAAAAATCAATTACACAAGCACAGGAAAGTACAAAAAACTTCGGAAGGACATAACAAGGCATACCTAAACTCAGGCTCGGCACGCAAAGAAGCATATTTCAGAGTATCGTTACATGGAATAAGAGATCTCACATTGAGTTCCTCGAGCACATACTATCATGCAAACAGAATCCACAACTCATAAAACAGTTAGAATACAAATAACAGACATCAAATAACCAAGAGAATGAACTTAAGCAAGAAAAAATTAGCAATTTTGGTAGAAGATGAGCTTAAAGAAAAACATGTATTTGATTGGCTAAATCATGTAATGACACAGTGATATGGATAGTTTAGGAATGGAGCACAAACCTCCTTCAATTTTCCAGCTATGTCATCAAGAAAGTCCACATCAGGATGAACTACAATCATCTCCCTGCAGTTTATAAAGAGGAATATAATGAAAACAATGAGGTAAGGAATGAACAAGAGGCAGTTGAAAGTAAATGCATAAGTATATAACTAAAAGGACAGATGAGTGACGGATGAGCTTATAGGAGTACCTTAATGGCGATTTAAGAGGCTTGTTGTGCCGTTCACGGATATTGCGTGCAAGATCAATAATTGTCATCATTCTTGCAACACTCTGTTCAATCCGTTCATTCCTCTACAGTGGCAATAAATATAATATCATTGTTTCAAAAGATGATCATTTTAAAGAGAGGGGAAAAGACTGTAAAATTGTATAAATGTTAATATAAATCAAACAGAGCTTAGGCCCTTAAATTGAAGAGGAACCAAACTTTATGGTTAAAAGCTTGCCAAAATTAGTTGGAAATTTTACTAAAAAAATGGTCCAAAAATAAATATAAGTTCGAAAACATGGGGCATAGTTTTTCTTAGAAAAAATCATGAATCTTGCATTCTCCAAATTCATAATAAATTCCACAATTTGAGTTGATGATGCCTCGATGTTCAGCATGACCAAAGATTGCCAGCCTAGAAACCATAAAGATGTTCAAAAAGTTAATCTACTAAACAAAATGAGCTTGCTGCAACAGAGATTATAAATACCTCCCCCTCTACTTGAGGAAAGCTGCAATAGTGAATACTTTCCTCTGATCCAGTACAAACTCTCCGCATATTTTGATACAGACCTTCTGAAAAGAAAGGTGTGAATGGCGCCATCACCTTACATGATATTAAAAGCACCTGAAAACCAATAACATTTAATGCAAATCACAGTCAATGAGGGCATCTTATCAAAACAATCAGGCAACCTAATAAACAGTGAATAACAATAATTGGTAAAAGATTCGCCAAAGAATGCCTTTGAAGCAGCACCACGCATTGGTGTTCAAATGTGAAAAGTAGGCAAGGGTTTCATAATTTTTTGAGGACTAGTGTGGTGGACAAAAAAAGTTATTCCAAGAAGTAAACCACAATGAGGGATTTATTACTTTTTATTTTAGAACCTGCACTGGATATGACTCAGCATCAACAAAAACAACTGATAACATTTTAAAGCAGAGATAATAACACTTAATTGGATTTTATTCATGGTATGATTGGTGACAAAGCATCTTGAAAAATTGTAAGCTTATCCCAGGGTTCACCATGAAGCATTGACAAGTGGTACTACATATGTTTCCAAGACGGAAGAAGAGTTAATGAATCAAGTACTCAATTACAAGCTTGTGAGCTTTGAAAAGAAACGCATGTAACCTTTAAGAATATAACTAGAAAAGGAAACTGCAATGTTGAGAAGAGAACTGAGAAGGTGTGAAATGAACTCAAGAAGAGAACCTACTTCAAATCAGATGATTGCAAACCTTCTATACAAGATGCATATCCACATCCAAAGAATTCCAACAAACAATTAGGTTTAATGAAAAACTGTTCTGCACATGCAGAGTATCAATCATAAAGCAGGCACTAGCTTGTAATGAAACAACTAAAAAGAGGAACTCTGCCACCTATGCTAAACAAGATGAAAATGTGAGCAATTTTGGTTGTCATAACACAAAATAGAAATTAGCATCAATTAAAATCATACATTGTATAAAGTTGATAGAGCTGTTCGGCAGTCTTCTTCCCCAGTACGACCTTTTAATCTTTTGCGGTTGAATCGCACATAAATATTTGTAAGGTTGTCAAGAAACTTCAAGAGATAAGGTACCACCTGCAAAAGATGTATTTGGAAAGATATGTATAAATGCTATAAGACATTAATTGATTCTTTTATCTCCATGTGCCATATGAGCTTTTTCAAGTTCTAAACCATATTCCATGTATATTCAAAGTAAGATTGAGTTTTAAAGCATATTTTATAAGATGAGTTAATTCTTCATCTTCAAGTTCCAATCTATATACACTCAAAGAAAACCCAAAGACTAACAGCAAAGTAATGGTTTAAAAACAGCTAACCGTGTAAAGGCGGTATGCATTCATTTCTTGGTGAACAAAATGAACAAGACTCTGGGTAGCTGAGTTTATCCACTGATCAAGCACATTGGATGAACCTTGAAGAGTTGCAGCGTCAATAGGAGTAAATGGTGCAAGCCCTTCAACCTCAAGCCTCTTTGCATTCTGTACAAGGAACCGGTAAGCATTGTACCACGGGAGGAACACGTCTTTGACCTGGATAGAAATAAAATGATTGATTATGATAAGAGCCAAGACAACATAAAAGCAAAACATAAATTAAGATATTTGATATAAGAGAAGATGAGAGTAAAGAAATTCCCTAAATCCAAAAAAGTTTGAGATACTCACAACACTAAAAACACCTTCCTTTTTGAAACGCAAGGTCTCTGCACGCACAACTGGAGAGTTTATCAGGTATAATCGTAATGCATCCTGCACAGCAGCCATCCATAAAGCTTGGTAAGAAAGACACAAAGGTCTAATAAAAACCACAGAAACAGGTACAAGCAAATTGCTGGCCATAAAGAAAACACCTTTTATTTTAAAAGATGGATAATTAACACTTTATAGAAAGAACCTGTGCAATTTTATTTTGAAAGAAACTAATTAACATGTTCTAAAAAGAACTTACAGCTCCATAATCATTAATGACTTCCATAGGTGATGGATAATTTTTCAAACTTTTACTCATCTTCTTTCCATCCTCAGCCAGGACAAGTCCATTGCAAATGAGATTCCTAAATGCAGGCTTCCCAAATAATGCAGTCGAAAGTACCATGAGAGTATAGAACCTGCAATACAAAATAAATATCCATGATCCGACTTGCTCAGTCTTCTGAATAACCGTTGTTGCCCAAGTGACTGGCATGGAAACATGAACCTCGCTCCCCATGCATATTGAAATTCCCAAGCAATCAAGAAAATTTTGCGCCAGAAAATATGATATATGGAAGGAAAAAAAACATACAAGTGAAACTTTCAAAAAAAAAATATTTCACCAGAAAGATTTTAAGGACTTTTTTCTTCTTTGGTGGAGAAAGAACCCCAAGGAAATCATATTAAGTTGTTTACTTAGACATAAATGAAATATTTCCATGAATTAGAAGAGACTGTATCTTCTTATGTACTTCAATTTTACTGTGCTTGGTACAGACTCAATGTAATTTGCTTGAAGAAATTGCTATTAAAACTCAAATATGTAAGTGATTATGAAGTATCTAAAACTAAGGAACCAACCATCCACGAGTTTGATCTAGCCCTTCAGCCACAAAATGCCCAGGAAAATTTTTCTCAAAAAGTTCAACATTCTCAAATGGGTAATGGATATAAGCATAAGGCATCGACCCACTCTCAAACCAACAATCAAATACCTGCAGAAATTAAAACATTGAATCAAAAGATAAGCAAACTACGTATAAAATATATTCAATAATGCATATAAAATAATATCCAAAATGTGGTCATTTAGTCAAATGAAAAACTCTGCAGTAATACATCAGAGGGCATAACAATGAAGATTCAAGTTCAAATCCAGCCCAGCTACATTAAGAACCAAAAAGTGTGGGAAGCATGCATTCATGGACTATTTTCTAGGCGAGAAAAGTGAACAAACAAACTAAAATTCTCAGGGCAATGGTGGAAGTTAAAAGCAAGTCAAGACAGTATTTTCAAAACCAATTCAGAATTAACCCAAGTCCTCCCCTTGCTTCAGTGAGAACAAAAATATGTAAAGCATGCAAGCCACTCCTATTTAGTCAAGACAAATGAACAGAGTGAAATTATTGAAACAGAATTGAAGTTAAAATGAAGACAGGTACAACACTTTTAAACTGATTCAGAGTTGGAGGCAAAGCAATATAATTGCTTCCCAAATTTTACAAAACCTATTCAAATATACTGCATAATCAATGGGTAGAAACTAGAAAGGGATATACTTTCATTAAAAATGCAATGTTGTCAAGAGGTTCGACTTTTGGAATAACAGCTACAATCATCCGGGAAAAAAAAAAAAAAAAACAGGCGAGGATTCTATTAAAAAGCCCAGATCCAGTAGCTTACATCCTCAACACGTCGAAGTACACCAAATTCAGGACCTCGACTGGATGGGATTGTGATGTGATCAATATTATGACGATGCAGATCAAACACCTGCAAGATGAAAAAAATTCAGTAAGTCATGTATCTTTATAGCTAACAGTATTCACATGAATATGCACAGCCACAAGCTGGATAAGCATTATGCACAACCACAAGCTGGATAACAGCTGAAAGGAATGCAGCCCATATGATCACTAGGTGATAGATAGCTGTTAATAAGGTCATGGAATCATACTAACTGCATGATCAAAATATAGCCATAAGATGGCACCAAAAAGAATGTGTCTGTCAGTATAGCCATAAGTCACTAACACAACCAATCCACGGAGGATAATAAACTCAAGTAAAGGAAAGAAAAGAGTTGACCTGCATCAACCAAGAGGGGAGAGAGAGAGAGAGATCATACCTTAACACCAGAAAGCTTCTCAAGTTTAGCAATAGAATCCATGACTATTACTTCCTCACCATCATCACTCATCCACACAGGTAGAGGAGTGCCCCAAAATCGACTTCTACTAACTGCCCAGTCTCTAGCATTTTCAAGCCAGTTGTGAAACCGTTTCTCCTGTTATATTTTTCCAAGAAAAGAAAAGAAATAAGACCAAAACTTCAACATTGCATGAAAACACAGTTTATCATTTCTGATTGAGCACAATATCATAAAGACAGTCACTTTCAATACTTGTCAAGATCCAAATCTTCAAAGCAAGTCGAGGTTACAGCCATTAATATTGGAAGTCAAAACACTCGTGGTCAACCAATTAGCGAAGATCACAGAAAAACATGATTCCCAGAGAAATGAAAATTTTTCAATCTGCACACCATAGTTTAAGACTGAGTCCATGAAAAAGAAAATGCACAACACACCACCAAATTGTTACATTCATCTGACCCATATCTAATGTTTGGATGATCTGGCAGATCTATAAATTGGCAAGCGGTAACTACAGAAAAAAGCATTAAACTCCTGCACTCAGTTCCAATCAAACATAGCAGCATGCAGAAATTGACCACATAAGAAAAATTTATACAAGTTAACTTATCCTCATTTGAGCATGCTTCCACTCTCTCACTAAACTTAAGCCACCATGATTTTCAGCAGGGCTGAACTTCAGATGGTTCTCTCTTAACCATCAAGCACTGCTATCTACAAGGGAACACCAATTACATTTCCAAAGACCAAATATATAATTTTCATCTAACTAATACCAGGTCTAGATCACGGTAAGGTGCAACAAAGAGTATGCCACTGTACTTAATATGTGGCAAATGGGTATAGGCTTGGTCTGTCTGCATTTAGATCAAAGGTAACCCTCACAGCATCACAGGGCTCACCTATACAAAGCATGTGTGATTCGGATGCTGGGACATCACTAAAAAGCTTCAAAACTTACACTTTTGTCACCTCTTCAAATATTAGATATTAATTTCATTTCATTGAAGCAAATTAGAATTAATAAAGATTTTTAGCTTTTCCTTCCCTTTGTTTCTTCATCTCAAGCCTTCTTTGATCATGTACAGCAACAAGCTTCACATTGAATCATCAATTTATAAGGATTCAAAACTTGCACTATCACAAGTTGGGAGAGAGCAAAAGCAACACTAATTGCTATGCAACACCTCAGATCACAATTACAAACAAAATATCTCACCTATTATAAGGCTCAAGTACAAAGAATCTTATCACTTGCTCAAGTTCACTACTTAGCATGTAAAACTAAGAATTTGGGTTGAGGACTCTGCCAGTAGACTTTGCAATAGCATAGCACATCATAAGCTCTCGTTTTTAATGTGCATGTGGTCCATGTTACAGAATTAGATCTGTTACCCTGCTTGCATGTCCCTCTAACTACACAGGCTTTCACTTCTGGAGGGATCGCATTCCTCTCACCAGATTGAGGTGCCGTTTGTTTACGCGGCTGCGGCTGCGTTTTAATTAAAACGCAGTTTGCAGCCGTTTGGTAAAGAAAAAAATCAGTTTACTGTATATGGGTCCCACGTAATTTTTACGTTTAAAACACAGTTAATGAAAAGCAGATAAATGCTGCTTTTCATTCACTGTGCACGTTAATTGCACTGTTCAGTGAACAGTGCAATTAACATGAACAGTGCAATTCACTTGCACTGTTCACGTGAACAGTGCAAGTGAATTGCACTGTTCACGTGAACAGTGCAAGTGAATTGCACTGTTCACGTGAACAGTGCAAGTGAATTGCACTGTTCATGTTAATTGCACTGTTCACTGAACAGTGCAATT
>NW_011499914.1:517032-559944 GCF_000495115.2 Populus euphratica
AAAAACTAATATAGAGTAAATTAAATTTACTTGCACTGTAATATCAATTTTATACTTAATAATATTTTATCTAATTTTATTACACGTTTAAAAAGTTATGAAAATTGTAATTCTTATCGAATAAATTTTATAAGTAATGTAATTATAAATTGTTTAATAAAATAAAAAAATATTTTATATAAAGTATTATTTATTTTATGATATAATAGGAGTAATTAATTCTATAATAGTTAAATTTAAAATCATCAATATTAATATATATTTTTAAAAGTTATTTTATAACTTCAATTTCAAAAGTTTTTTTAATCAAACACATTAAATTACTTTTTCTTCAACTTCAATTTCAACCACAGTTTTAACCAAACATCTATTTTTTCAAACCAACCTCAACTAAAAGTACTTTTTATAAAACAACTTTTTTCAAACCACAACCACAACATCTACCACAATACCAAACACACTCTGAGGACAAGCATCAATTGCTTAATTTGTTATGTAAGTCAACCTTGACACAGACCAACCTTGTCAAAACTCAAACACATGCATATTCATGATTGATGAGCAGCTACATAGTATATCATCTCTTTTTTTTTTCCTTTGTTTCGCAACTTTAAGCCCATTAATCTCATTCTTTTGAAACTTTACTTGTAAAAAATGTTTATATAAAAAAATACTGCATCGCTCAGAATTTAAATTCTAATGAGAGAGAGAAACCAGAATAAGAAGGGGTAGAGTGCAACATTTCACACCAAATATAAATCTTCTGATCAGACAAACCATCATCTCATAATGGAAGACAAGCACAACCAACAAAAGAGGAAGAGGTGCAAGAATACAGTTCTAACCTTTACATAATCAGGAACCCAGTATGTTTGTTTGTTGTTTTCTAACAGTTGCTCTTTTATTTCTTCCACTCTAATAAACCTAAACAGAAATTAAATAGCATAGCCCCATTACAATAAATACAGCAAATTGGAAAGATTATAAACCACATAAAATAATAGCAAAAGCAGAATGTTGCCTAAGCAGAAGATCCATAACAAAAGTGATAACATAATGCAGTACAGCTCAAAGTGAAATATGGAAAAGAAGCAATAGTAAAAGGATTATAAACCGAAACAAAGGAAAAAAAAAAAATATATATATATATATATAATGTAACAAAACTGAGATTTTAAAAACTCAAAAGTAACATCAAGATATAACCAGTGAACTTAGAAAGAAAATGCTACCAAATATTGTACAACGAGGACAAATACATTAAGGGAGAAAAAGATGCAGAGAATGTGCAACTCAGACATGTAATGAACAAACAAAATTCAGCTAGCTACAGTTTCTTTTTTCCTATTTCGATGGCAAATATTCTGATGGCAGGCACAAGTGTTCATAAAATTCCTTTGGGTACTAATGACAAATGTACATCAACACAGATTAGAATTTCCAAAGAAAAAGAAGAAATACATATTAAACACACTTGAAAATGAATCAAGAAGTATTGGCTTCAAAAAAAATAGCAGTATAAGTAGATGGCAGTGCAATGTGGGATGAAATAAAATAAGCTTACCAGCTTGGAACAGCTCTATAAATGAGAGGTGTATCAGATCTCCAACAGAAGGGATAAGAATGCATAAAGCTCCCAGACTTAACAAGCCTGCCTTTTGCCTGATCAAACCAGTAATTTTGGTAAAGAAAAACAATTAGACCAGAAGCACAAAAAATGAAAGTAATGCGGCCGCAACAGCCACCAAAACCATAGGCTCTTGACAATAGACTTGGTATCGGCAAACAAAACTTTTTTCACAAAATGTTCCATATTTCTAATAATATCAAACAAGCAATTGAAAGCAACTGCAAAGAAGCTCTACAAATAATCTCATTCAGAGGTATGGTGTGTTCCTCTACATCATGAAAGCCTCACCTTCACTGCTTCAATGATATCCTTGTCTGCATCCTTGACATAGCGCCCACTGAAATCAGTAATTTTTTCAATGAAGCAGCCATCATCATCCACAGCTACAATCAAATTCTCCTGCAAAACAGGAAACAATACGATATTATGAGACAGCGGGAAAGATACATAACAATTGCAAAAGATAGCCTAACACAGAACAACACATAAGAATTGCAAAAGATAGCCTAACATAGAACAACTAAGCAAACTGATATTAAGGGATGTTCACAGCTACATAATTGAAACCACAGGTTTGGCATGTGACAACAACCTTACTGAGTATTTGATTTCCAATGCAAACACGGTAATCCTCTTCACCAAATGCAGGAGCACAGTGAACAATGCCAGTACCACTGTCATCAGTCACGTAATCATCGGCAACAACTCTAAATGCAGTGTCAGAGAACTCCATGAAGTAATTGAATAGCGGCTCATACCTGCAAAGCATAATCTCTCTCAGAAAATCAACAGTCCGATACCAAACATCCAGTAGCATGCATTGTTCACACACGCAAGATCAAAGAAAAAGTTAATACAAGTATCCATCACAAAGTGATAAGGAAACTGCTAAAAGTGCATGTGAAACGGATGAAAGATCAGACAAAAAGGAAAGTGTGGCTCACTTCTTATTCACCAACTCATTGCCCTTGACTTTCTCCAACAAATCATAAGAATCCATCAAGTTTTCAGCCTTCCCACTCTTAGTTTTAGAATTTGATGTCTTTGAACCACCAGCAGGTCCATTTGCAGTTGATTTTGGCTTCTCAACAGGAAGTGCTGACAGCCTACATTCAGCAACTACATAGACTTTTCCAGTGTACTTGTTACGAACCTGGATTTTGTTTCGCAATGCACATCAAAAAATAAAGTACCAGCATGTTCAACAAACAAATTAAGAAAAACAACATAAGGGATATCAGCAAAAACATGAAGTCCAATGCAACATCTGAAATTCTTTTTGAGGTGTCAAAACAAAGATCTAGGAATCTTTAAGGACATCTAAAAGAGAAAATTACAGCTTCAACCACTGATTTAGAACTAATTGATAAAAATCACATTTCATGACCATTCACACACATGCCTAGAGCATGTGATGCAGCCTTGAGCACATCTTCACAAGCTTCATGCTTGAACTTATGAACTAGCAAGGCTACACAATGGGATGTGGCTAAAATGGTTCAACATGCTAGTGAGAATTGGGAAAAGAAATGAACCGCCAAGTATAACATATCTAACCCAGGATCTTGTATTACAGAAATAGAAGGAATGAATTTGCAGCCTAAGACAATGTTCAACTGGATGACATGCTGCATATTTGAAGTGCCTATCCTCTCTTTTTTCCGAATAATCCACATCAAGAAGTCAAAGATAACAACCTTGATATAGTCAAAATTTCTGTTAACACAAAGGGCAAGATTACTGGGAAGAGTCCATGGCGTAGTTGTCCAAGCAACGAAAGCTGCATTGTGTGGATCGTCAACAATTGGAAATGTGACCATTATCTCAGGATCAGGTACGTCCTGCATCACACCAGGAGTGTCAGAAGGATAGATTACATAAGCAGGTTAATTTATAAAGCAAATCACAAAATTAGAAATCAAAAACCTTATAATTCTGCTGAACTTCAAAATTTGACAGCACAGTTTTGCAACCTGTACTGTAAGGCATGACCTGTAAAGAACCAGTAAAATCATCATAACCATAACAAATACGACAAATTAAGGAAAGGAATCAAAATATTCACACCCCAGTCAAGGGAAGGACTCAGCCAACATAACCAGATCAACCTTAATAAGTGAAAATTAAACATTTTTTTGACAGTGATTCTATTTCAATGATTCAATTTGAAAAATATGAAAATCCAGTGTAAATATAGTAACGCAATGATGCTATATAAGCAAGACTTTTTATTTCATAAATCCAAGACTCAAAGACTTTTTGTTTGATTACAAGGTTTATTGTGTTGATATCGAAGATCAACACAATAAACCTTGTAATCAAACAAAACCAACATTAAAACAAATCCATTTCTTAAAAAAAAAAGAGCAAGTCATGAAAATCACCATAACCCCACATAAAAAAAAACATCAAATCAAAACAAAACCGTCAAGCAACAAAAACCCACCTTAAAACCCTTGTAAACATGCCCTTTCCAAAACAACTTGGAAAAAACCCACCAAACGCTCGCCATAAACTTCAAATCCATGGTCTTATAATCATTCTTAAAATCAACCCATCTCCCAACTCTAACAACAACTTTCTCCCATTCCCCCACGTACCTTGTAACAATCCCTCTACACTCCTCATTGTACTTATCAATCCCCAATTTCAACACCTCATCCCTTCTCTTAATCCCTAATTTCTTATCAATCTCAGCTTCAATTGGCAATCCATGGCAATCCCATCCAAAACGACGTGTCACATGGTGACCTGTCATCGTATGGTATCTGGTCACAATATCTTTGATTGTACCGGCTAAAATGTGACCATAGTGAGGTAACCCAGTGGCGAACGGTGGACCGTCGTAGAAGATGTATTCAGGGAGGTCTTTGGAGCGTTCTAATTGGGTTTCAAAGGCTTTGATTTCTGACCAGAAGGAGAGAATCTTTTCTTCTTGCGTTGGAAAGGAGAATTCTTTTCCTTCACAGACTTCTTCCATTGCGGAATTGAAGAGGAATTAGGGTTTTTTGGGGAGGTGGAAATGGTGGCGGAGAGGGTTTATGTGTTTTATGGCTTGTGAGTAACGCTGGAAGTGATGCTAAGCTACCACAAAAAGTCAGAAATACTGAAACAGCGACTCGGATGCTTGGAATAAAGAACCATTTCATGTTATAAATTGGTACCCAAGGTATGCCGTAACTTCAAGTTCATCCCTAAACTTCTTTCATATATTGTCAAGCCCACTTGTGGTTTCACACTAGTGTCTTTGGGAACAAGTTTCTCTTAAAATTTAAAAAACAATATTTAAAATAAATATTTTTATATTTTTAAATTATTTTAATATATTGATATTAAAAATAATTTAAAAAAAATAAAAAAAAAAACTTTATTTTAATACATTTCTAAACAATAAGCAATTTAAATCGTCACCACTACCACAATTCCAAACATATCTATAAGGTTAGTTTGGTAAAATATATGTTTGGTTAGAATTGTTGTTGAAATTAAGGTTAAACAAAAAGTAATTTAATATGTTTTGATTGAAAATATTTTTCAAATTAAGATTATAAAATAATTAAAAGATATATATATTAATATTGATGATTTTTAATTAAAATACTATAGATTTACCTATTGTTATTATATTATGAAATAAACAATGTTTTCTTTAAAGTATTTTGTATTATTTCATTAAATTATCTGTAGTTTCATCACGTGTGAAATTCATCCAACAATGATTACAATTTTCATAGCTTCTCGAGTGTATAACAACATCAGGTAAAATATCATTAGAAACAAAATTGAAATTGTGATCAAATTTTATAAATGTCACGTCATCATGCTATCTCTTTCTATTATAATTATGTAATGCCATTAAATAATGTTAAATGCTAACGTTTCAAATAAAACACAATATCTGAGAATTTTTTGGAATTTTTTTATTTTATTAGGTTAGAGCTGATCTAATATATTTAGATTTACATCAAACCATGAACAATAAAGACACTCTCCATGTTCACTTTGCATAACAATGGAGATGGGAAAATGTAGCAGAAGAAGGAGAAGGGGAAAGGGAATAGTAGGTTACACGATAGTGATATCTGGCTGACAGTCAAAATAGCGGAGGCCAATGATAAACTAAGGAAGCTGGTCAACTGATGAATAATAAAGACTCCTGAGATTTTGCATGACTCTTGAGATTTAGGTTAAAAAAATATAAGTATGACATTTTTAAAATTTATTTTTTAAAATCAAGAACACAAAAATTACTATAAAGACTAGGCATGCTCACACAAGGAATTTCTTTCTAGATAAGTCTTAAAATATATTTGCTACGACAAACTTCAATTTTTGATGTGTTTCAAACCAATTAAAGACTAATCAAGCAAATCAAGTTTAATTTAAGTAAGATTTAATTAAATTTAAAATATTTTTATCAAGCACATGATGCTGCAATTAATAAAATTACATTGCATTTATTAAGCAGGGAGATTTTATGCTTTTGTTAGATGCAGTTCAACAAAATTATAAATAAAATGTCTTTATTATTATCGTTAAAAGTGTGTTTGGTAATATAATATAGTTATTGCTTTTCAAATAATTTTTTATATTGAAATGTATATTAATAATATTTTTTTTATTTTTAAAATATTATTTTTAATATTAGCACATCAAAACAATTGAAAACATATAAATCATATTAAATTTTAATAAAAAAATTGATTTTTTTTTTAAATACAGGTTAAATCGTGTTGTCAAACAATTCATTAAAAAAATAACCACAGGCCAGATTAAAAATTAATTATTGCATTAAAAAACATTTGGGTGTCATTAATTAATCCTTGTATTTCTTAACATTTTATTTTTATATATAATGTATCAAAAAATGATTTCAAATAAACCTTGGGTTAGGCCACGGATTTCACAAATCCAACGGCTATGAACAAGATAACGTTCAACGCAAGTAAAGAGACTAAAGTATAAGTTTTCAAATACAAGGAGTTTCAAGGAAAAATCAATTTTCCGTGTGTGTAGACTTTTCCTTAGCTGATCTGCTGGAGAAGGTGGTTGGGATATTGTTACTATTATTAAACTGATTGGTCTTTTATCGTGGACTTAGGGCAATACACAGTAAAAATTAAGCTGTTTTTTTTTTTTTGTTGCTTAGCTGTCCTTTTTTTGTTTTATGTTTTATGTCTTTTACCTTTTTTTGTTTTTTTTTTCTGATAAATTTTTTATTTAATTTAATTTATTAATATTAATTTTTTTATTTAGTTATTAAACTTTCATGATATAATTAGATTTTTAAATTATAAATTGTAAATTAAAGGCTGTGAATCCATCAATACCAGTATGTATTCAAGCTAAGGAAGTTAAGGAATTATATTGCAAGATATTTATGGAAATGATGTGGGTCTTTCTATAACTAGGGGCGGAGCAAAAAAATTTATTTTGGAATGGTAAAATTTAAAAGGTTAAAATTTCTATTTTAAAGAATAAAAATCTAATTTATTGAAAGAGAAGGGTTGGAAAACAATATATCTTGCATAGCCCTGTACTTGCCAGCCAGCCTCCCCTCCCCGTCTATATTTGCTACAAAGGTCAAGGTAATACATACTTTCAATATACAACAAAGTTTTAAATTTATAGATAATAATTTCTATAAATTTATAAAATTTTTGAGAAGTTTTATTTTATTTTTAATAAACATAGAAAGAGGGTTCATAGAGAAAGAATAAAAAGAGAAGAAAATTGTTTTTTAATTAATTTATACTAATATTAAACTGATTTTCATGAAAAAAATTCATATCAATGTATTTGTAGAGCTTTTAATTTTTTTATAAAAAATAATATCAAATTTATTTTTATAAAGAAAATTGGTTTTTAAAAATTTTCTTAAATACATCAATATAATTTTTTCTTAAAAAAATTTATGTTTGATATCAATACATTAAAATAATTTGAAAATATCCTGAAAATTTTAATTTGAAGTAAATAAAAATTTTAAAAAATTAAGTTTTTTTAAAAATACTTCTAAAATAAAAAATAAATAAGCTCAAAATATAGCGTCAACTATAATTCTATAATTCAGTATAGCCTTCTTATATTTTATCTTGATCATTAATAATTTGTTTTAGATAAAAATTGTTAATCTAGCAACATCAGTTATGTACTTGTTAGATTTAAAATTTTGACTTGAATCAATATCTAATATAAATTATTCTAGGTATACAAGAAAAAGTTATAAAAGTATTTTTTTTATCTGATAATTTTGGTGGTTGTTGTCACCTTTCTCTTATCAAATCAAGGGTTTCACAGTTTTTAATCTTAAATTTTTTTTCAAAAAATGTGAAATTATCAAGTAAGTAATTCCATTTCATGTTATTTTGATTATGATTTATTTATAAAAAGATTAAAGAAAAAACTAGAGTTTATAAATATTTAAAATTTATATTGTTAAGATTAATTCATGATTATTATATATTTAAAGTTAAGTGTGATTTTAGGTGTGTTGTTAAAAAAATATATTTGTTAATTGATTTATTATGGGTTAAGAGATTTGTTTAAACTTTGTTGGAAAATTTAGATAAAATAACCTTGAGGTTGAAAATGATAATATTTTATTTTGGTTCTTGATTTGTGAAAAATATAGTCTAGTCTCTAAAATTTAAAAAATTATAATTTGATCCCTAAAATGTATGTTGAAATTCTGGACATTATTATTATAAAGTTAAGGATTATGAATCTTAGTTTGAAAATTGATTTGTGTAAGTTTTAGTTTAGTCCCTTTATTTTAAAAATTTACAGTTTAGTCCTTGAACTTTGAAAAAAATTACAATTTGGTTTCTGGAAAGTAAATTGATATTAATTATAAGTGGAATTTTAGCATAATTATGTATTTTTAACATTTATAATATGATCATCTAATTTTTGTAAAATCTGAAGATTTTTGTTTGTTTTGACATTTTCTTTATAATATACATTGTCTTGTATATAAAATATGAGACTAAGAGTAAATTTTTTATTCTCGGATGGTAAATATATAAATATCAAATTTGAATCTTCTTTTGTTTTCCATTCATGTTCTAAATATTATCATTAAATTTGAATTCAATAATTCTATTAAATATAAAAATAAAACAATGAGTTGAGTTAATGCCATTTTTGTTATGCATTAAATCATGTTCATTTTGTTTTTAACATATCCATTCAACATTTTAATTATTTAAATATAAAGAATATAATAAACATGAGAGGATGAAAAATCCATAATATTAATTGGATTAAAAAATAATTATTATTTTGATTTTCACTATTTCTTACAATTCCCAGTGATAATAGTTATCGATTATTTCCTTTTTCAAAATCCTCACCATGTTGTTTCTTCTCTTTGAACTCCAATGGTTTAAATGGCACATTCGTCACCAAGAAAAAAAATTGTCGATATTTTTCCAATCCAAGGTTTGACTTATGAAAGGTTTGTTAAGATTTTTGTATTTTAAAAATAATTTAAAATTTATTTATTTATTTAAAATTAATATTTTTTTAGTTTTTTTAGATTATTTTGATGTACTGATATTAAAAATAATTTTTTTAAAAAATATATATTATTTTATATTTTTTAAAAAGCATGCATAACCTTATTTCCAAATATTTTTAACTTATTTCCAAATAAGTTTCTAAATAATCAGGTCAATTTTTTTTAGTGAAGAATTGAAATATTTATTATTATTATTTTTTTTACCATTCCTTGTGGAACTTAGTGAATCTAGATGAAGTCAGACAAGTTAACAAAATCAACTAAATTATAATAAAGTTAACTTAATTTTACCGGTCACGAACGAGGATCTTTGGGAAATCGAACGGCTATGAACAAGAAAGCGTTCAACGCAAGTAAAGAGACTAAATCATAAGTTTTCAAAGACAAGGAGTTCCATGGAGAAATCAATTTTCCGTGTCTGTAGACTTTTCCTTAGTTGATGATGAGGTGGAGACCAAATATAGCATCAACTGTTTAAGGCAAGGTTTGAAAATGCTGTGAAATTCAATAAAAAATTTTATTTTTTTATGAAAATTAAAATTTTTATATATTTTAGATTATTTTAATACGTTAATTTTAAAAATAATTTTTAAATAATAAAAATATATTATTTTAATATATTTTGACATGAAAAACAAATACAATTACACTTTAAAATAGACTGTATTTTTTATATTTTATCTTTATCCTTGCTAATTTGTTTTATCCTTGCTAATTTGTTTTAGATAATTGAGAAAGATTGCAGATTAGAGGTTGATAATCTGTCGATATGAAAATTACTATATTTAAGTTATTATTAACCTCTACTAGAGGAGTTAGAAATGTTAGTTTGAAATGGCCAAATTAGAGAAAAAAGTTTAGAGGGGGTCAAAATTTAAAATTTTTTATTTTTAAGATTCAAAATCTAATTTATTAAAAGAGAGGGGATGGAAAAAAGAGCCCCTCTCTAATTTCGCCCTTGCCTTCTATATTTACTAAAGAGTCGAGGTAATATATATTTCCTATACAATAAAGTTTTAAATTTATAAAAATACAACTTTTATAAATTTATTAAGAATTTTTCTTTTGTTTATGATAAAAATAAATAGAAAGTTTGTAAAAGAAATACAGAAAAAAAAAAGAATAATCTGATTTTTATTAGAAAAAACATACTTTTCATACTAATAAATCTATAAAATTTAAACTCTTTATTTAAATTAATTAAATAACTTAGCATGTATAATCAATAAATCAATATATATATATATATATATATATATTGGTGAATTAATTAACCTTGTAAATATGCTTGAAAATATAATTATAATTATTTTTTAAAGTATTTTTTACTTGAAAAGTTATTAAAATTATTTATTTTATTTTTTAAAAATTATTTTTAAAGTCAATATATCAAATAAAAAATTTATTTTTTAAAAATATTTTTAAAACGTTTATTAAATGCATGTAGTTTACCCAAGATCTTCTAGTTGACAGGATGGCTGGCACAACAACACTTGCCATCTTCGCGGCAAGCGTAAAATGTGTCCACTTGTTGAAGATCCAAGAACTTTGTTTATATTTGTGGTCTAATAATGTCCTGACAGGAAAAACCTAATCATCTATGACAAGGGAAAAAAATTTCTTGTTCTGGAATTATCAGTGGTGCTGATAACTTTGGAGTCCTTCATTATCATCATCATTTTTGACTGATACCTTCCTTCCTGTACTTCTTAATGGACATGACTTTTATGATAAATGTAATTTCGTAGCGAAATTGAAATTTTTCTAATGAAACTTATCACTGTTTCTGAATTTTATTCTTGATTCTGCAGTGGCCTAACACTATAGCCAACGTTTTGTATGAAACGTACAAAAACCAAGGTTGGTCACTCATTTTTGTAGGGCAACATCTCTGTTTTTGAGTCGTCTGTTTTAAAATCTCCATTGATTGGAGATTTTAACTTCTCGGCTGGACGATTATGGCAGGTTTTGAGATCTTGGCATGTACTTGCAACCAGTTTGCTGGACAAGAACTTGGAAGCAATGAAGAGATTCAGGACACTGTATGCACTATTTGATAAGGTAATGCTTGTAAGGACCTATTAGTTCTTCTTTCTGAAAGAATGTGGAAATGTTTTGAATATGCTCCATCTGTTTATTTCAGATTGATGTGAATGGGAAGAATACAGCACCTGTCTACAAGTTCTGAAAATCAGAGAAAGGAGGATATTTTGGAGTTGCCATCAAGTGGAACTTTACCAGATCTTTGGTAAACAAAGTAGGAAAGGTTGTGGAAATAAATGCTACAACTATATCGCCTCTTAAACTTGAGGCTAGATCATTTGTTTTTCCTATTACAACATTTGAGTCTCGTGAGTTTCTGTGAACTTCATCTGACATTCCTTCATTCCATTTTGCAGAAAGACATACAGAATCTGCTGGGATCTTCCTAAGGAACAAGGTTTGATGGTTACACTTGAGAGTCAAGTTGTATTTAAGCTGCCAGCAAACATTGATCTCGTTTCTTATTTCAATCGACATAAATTTGCTCCCTGTATATTCTTTTATGTTCTCTGCATTTTAAAGACGAAACCAAAAGACTTTTTCTTTTTCTGGATCTCTTTCTTTCATATAGAAATCATCAGTAATTAGCAGTTGACAGCGGGCAATATATGCTGTCAGGGTGTGAGAGTTGGGAACGAAGCTCAAGATTGGAAATATTTCAGCCCTAAAGTATCTGCTTCAGATAGTGAAACTATCTTTTCGAACACAACGAAAAGTCCACCACCCTGGCTGAATTGTATTTTACTTTTGGTTCCCAATACCGATCTTTTTAATGCAATGGTGTCATCTGATTGTATCTTCTTCACCTTCACCTTAAGACTATGGAATGTTCTGTGGTTTGCGGGCATGAATTATGAATTTGTGCAATTCGTTAGTGGAAATATTTATTTTCATCACAAATAAGATGGACCTTGTACTTGATGATTGCCTGGGGAAAAAAAAGATGTTCTAAGCCTCCAATCTTTGCTTGTGTGCAATACAGTCATCGGTTCATGAATACGTGCTGTATGAACCTATGTGGGAGATACTCGTGGATATCTCTTTTAATGGTTTTGATGATCAATGAAAACATAATTCACTTCTGAGGACGGAAAAACATCATCGTAATCGATATTACAGATTCAACTCGGTCCAAACTGTCTTCATTTCACTACAAAGACAGATCGAGGAGAAGTAAGGACGGGAAAGAATGGAAGAAGAGAAAGAAGCTAGGAAGAAGAAGAAAATGAGCTGAAGAAGAGGAGGAGGAGAGTCTGCTACTCTGCAACTTTTATTAATTCATCACAAAATGTCCATCATGCAGAAAAATTACATATAAATAGTAAAGACCTAAAACAACCTGAATTGGATTCAAAGCTCACTAAATAAATAATAAATCCAAATAAAAATTCAAAGGCTTGGGCTTGGACGGGCTCAACCTCCTAACCAAAAAGTCAGGGTTAAGCTATTCTCTGTCATCTTTGTTTATACACTTGTAATATGTGATGTGGATCCGGTATCCCCACCACCCGGTTAATGTTGAAAACTCTAACTAATCCGGGAAGATGCAAATACTTTGAAGCAAGCAAATCAACTAAATTCTAGCTTATGCAGCATACAAAAAATTAGCAAGGCAAGTAGAGATCAATGCCGCACAAGCTTAAACAAGTAAGCTCTAGCATCGAAATGTTGTACGAGTGACACATTCCTTGACCAAGCAGCGATCAGGTCATCCTTGCCATCACAGATTCCAATGTTTTCTCTCCTGAGAACCAACCATTATCTCGGCAATAGCTTTCTTCTGTTACCCAGGAGCAGCGCTTCCTTAAAAAATTACCTGCTTGCAGTCACTAGGATCCACATTTAAGATCATCATCTAGCTTGGAAAATGTTTTCCATGGCAGAAAAGAAGGGTCTAATCCTTGGTGGAAATAGTTAACATTAGAAGAATCTATGTAAACAGAACTGTTTGCTCAGGAATTCTCAGCAGGTATCTCTGCCATTACACTCATCAGATAGCAGCACCTAGTTCATTCAGAAAGCCTTAAAGTATTGTCAAGCCTTCTCCACGCAACCAAGACCATGACTCTTGTAGCGATTCTTGGTTTGTTAAGTATATGAAAGTTCATGCAAAGCATATGCCATAGTTACTGCTTATAATTGATCGTCACTGATCAAAAACACGGGAAGTACACTTAACTGCTTGATCAAACTCATCAGGAACCCCTAATTTCTGTCTTAGAAGGCTCGCAAGCTTTGTCCATATTTTGTAGCAACTCACGAGCTATTTCCAATTTGCCATACTTTTGAAATGCATGCTCAAAAGCATCTCTTACGTACATGGGTGGGTGGAAACCTTTTTCAAGCATTGATCTCAGTTTCTCATAAGCAGCCTCCAATTGACCTGCTTGACAATGCTTATGCAAGATTTGTGATTCCAACTTCCTTTCCAATTTATTGGACAAATCTATTCGCCCATGTTCTCTCAACAGTTTATCCACCAAAGTATATGCATGAAAATGTGGAATCCAACCTAACCCTAACATTTCCATCAACAAGTCATAAGCAACCTCCCAATTCCTAGCTTCACCATAAGCATGAACTAATGCAGTATATGTTACACTATCCGGAAGGCATCTTTTCTTGCTCATTATCTGAAACACCCTCTGGGCATCATCCAATCTCCCCACTTTACATAGCATACAAATAATAGAATTGTAAACTACCAACTTTGGCTTCAATTCAAGTGAAAGCATTCTTCCAAACAAATGACTAGCTTCCTCAACTAAGTGATATTCACATAAAGCCTGCATCACAATGGAGTAACCCTCAGCCACACAATTTAGCTTTCTTTCCTCGACTACTTTTAGAATCTCAAAAGCCTCTGTCATCTTTCCCAATCTACAAAGCTCTGTTATGAGCTGGATTATAACGAAAGTGCTAGGTAATAAACCAAGATCACAAACAGCCAAAAACACGCCAACAGCAGGACGTATAGCACCACTCTTTGGACCCACATTGGGAACTAAAATTGTATATGGTTTACGAGAACCACGTACCCTAACTTCGTTGACAGCCCCTTCTTTTGCACTCAACAAACACAACTCCCTCATAAGAAAATTCACTGCAGACCGTGTTGGCACCAATCCAGCCCTACCCATTTCTTGAAAAAATTCAATGGCAGTCTCAAACCTACCAAATTTACACAAACCGACAAGAACATTACTGTACGAATATGTATCTGGCGATTCAATTCCTCGAAAGATACTAAGCGCAACATCAATTAGTTCCCCAGATGTGTCCTTCTTACAAAGCACATAAAGCATATTATTATACACAAAATTATCAGGTCTACAATTAAACTTTGCCTCCATTTCTTGAAACAAACAAAGGGCTTCTCTAAACCTCCCTTGCCTGCCTAAGAACCTAATACAAATAGAAAATGCACGACATGTCACACGACCATTATGAAACAAAACTGTCATCAAGAAACACTTCATATCATCAAAAAGCTTCCTCCTTCCTAAGAAATCAACCATGTACTCAATCACACAATCATCAAACTTAAAGCCCATTTGCATCCCAGCCCAAGAAAAGAATTCTAATGTTTTAACCCTCCCTAACTGCTTATAATTCATCAAGACTTGTAGCACAATATCAGAATTCAACATTTCTTTATAGCCCTCCAACAACGACTCAATATTTACCGGTTCTTTAACACTGTTAGAAAGTAAAGAGCATATTGAAGCAACAGGAGAGGAAGTAATACTTACAGTCAGTGAAGTTTCTTGTGGGTTAAGTGTAGCAAGTGAAGTTGGTCTCTTGGTGGTGGTTTTTGGGTTTGAAATATTGGGATTTGAGATTGATGAAAATAAAGAGGGTTTTGATGATTTTTTGAAGAGATTTGAAAGGAGAGAAAGGGTTCCATGTTGTCTAGCTCTGGAACAAAACATCAGATGATTTGATGCTGACCAGGGTTTTGAAACACCAGAAGAATTTGCTTGTTGTACTTAGGGCTGATATAGCTATGATGATGTTTCAGTAAAACTGGTTGGGCTGGGCTAAGAATTTGGTTGATCCTTTAAATTGACTCATTCCAATATAATCAAACCAATTTCCGTTAATATTCACTTTTAAATCCATCTTAGATCCCTAGTGATTGGGTTTAAAGTCAGCGTCTTTAATCATGTCATGCCATGCTTGATAGCATCGGAAAAAATACTAAAATAAGATGATTTTTAAATTTATCTTATTTTATTTATTTTTAGATTTTAAAAATGATTTTACAAAATTTAAAAAATTTTATTTTTTATTTTAAATTAATATTTTTTAACATTTTTAAATTATTTTAATGTACTAATATTAAAAATAATTTTTTAAAAAATAAATTAATATATTTTAAAATGCCTGTAAATGCGAGGGGTGAAATTGGAGATAATGGATATTTAGGTGCATAAACTCTATGACTAAAGAGTGCTGCTAATTCATTTTTCTACATTACAATATAGATTAGAATAAAAAAAATTAAATTTAATAAAAAATATATAGTTATTTATAATGTGTTTATTAAAAAATTAGATTTCAATCATACATTAAATAATATTTTTATTTAATATTAAAATAAAAATATTTTTGGTAGGTTAACATGCAAGAGTTACAAGGATAATTTAAAAAAAAATAAAATAAAAAACTTAATTCTCAATTACTTCAATGTTAGAGAATAAAAATGGTAAAAACTATCATTTAACTAAAAAAAAAACTTAAATAAACTAGAGTCAACTAAGTAAACCCGTGATATAAGTTATGTATATCATTAGATTCAATAATATTTTTATACCAAAAATTATTTTTCATTTAATTACATGAAGATAAAGCGCACGAGAATGTTTTTTGTATGAACATTTTCTTAAGAAAAGAAATCTTGTTAGACACATGTAGCTAAAATAGCACGAGCAAATCATTAATAAAAAAATAAAATTATATTTTTTATGTTGAGATAAATAAAAAATATATATCATTAATAACAAATAGTAAATTTATTTTATTTTTTAAAATCAAGTGATAAAAAAAATATTAAACAAAAAAACACAAATAAAAACTCAAATGCTACGGATGAACCCATTAAACCTACAATCTAGTTCATAAACTCAATTGAGCTCAATAATATATTTTATCATTTTTTTAACCCAAACATAAAATCACAAAACTTAAAAAGAAGAAAGAGTCCTAGCATATAATGCTCAAAAACCCAACCTTGATGCATGAGCCTTCTAGCTCAATCCATGTTCTTACACCTCACTTTATTATTTTTTAAAGTTTTTGACAGGTTATCCACCCTATTTCTTTTTAAAAAATAAGATGGTAATTGAAAAGTTGTTTACTTACACAAAATTAAATGACCAAAATTGCTAAAAAAAATAAAGTGTTGGTTTTTGTTATTTGAAAAAATTATTTTTCACCTAAAATACATAGGAATCACTTTAAGCACCTTGATAAATTTATTCATGATCTAAAGAACTAAAAAAATCAACCTAAATTCAAAAAATTCTCATAGTTAGATTTGTTTTCTTAGAGCATCTCCAATGGAAAAGGCAAATGAATAGCCAAAAATAAAAAATTAATATTTTAGTTTTTCTTTACTTGTTTTGCACACTCCAAAGGAGAAGTTAAACAAAATGCTAAAATGACTTTTCTCTTCCACATATGTTATTTCTACATATCTCTTCAAAGAGCCAAAACCAACAAAGTGAGACCACTAAAAAAGTAGACCAATTAAATATAGACATGTGGAAAAAAATAACATTAAACATATTCAGAAATAATAAAATACTTATTTTTTTTTACTTTAATATAAATGGCTCTTTAAATGGCTTTTTTTTATTTGAATAGATATGATAAAATAAGCTATATTTATACTATTCAAAATGCTATTTTATCAATTTAGCTTTTCAAAATAGCATTTTTTATTGGAGATACTCTTAGGCAAGTAGAAGAGGGAAAAACAACTAAGTGAAACTCACCTTATTAAATGAAATTTATTGACATTAATTTTAATTATTTTGATGGTCAAAATCAACGTCAATGACAACTTTATTTCTCTTCGTAGAAATTCGATGATTGTCTTTCTTTTTAAAAAAAAAATCAAAAAATTAAAAAAATTAATTTTAAAAAATTAAAAAGACTAATCATCTATAACCCAAAAAATATAAGGGAGTAAAATAAATATTTTTGCATAAAACTCAAAGACATCAACTAATTTATTCTCTTTTTTTTCACTTTGTTGATCTATCTTTCAATTCAATTATCTCTCAAAAAAAATATGCAATTAATTACTTATTTAGTTTTGAAATAGCTCTATTGTGCTGAGAAAAAGTTCAAAAATTAAATTAAAAAAAAATTACTGCTTGCTTCAACCCACGTAATTTATGAGAAGAGCGAACAGTGATTTAAGCAACAATAAAAATGCCTAATTTCTGTTAATTAATAATTAATAATACATGATAGATACTTTTCTAAAAGTGTATATCGTAATTATATAGAATCATATTCATTTAATTTTCATCCCAGCAAGTAAAGATGACTGGATGCCTGGTTTTGTGCTTCTTCAGGATACCAAATCGCCCAAGTTCCGGGTCATTCCACTAAACCGAACCAAATTTAATAACTGATAAATGAAGGCGTAAGCAGCAAGCTATTGATGTTTTCTTGAATAAAATATTTGAAAAGAGAGAAATGTTTCGTGTTGTTGTTTAGTTCCATAACCAGGCATGGAATGATTTGACTGTGAAGCTTGGGAAGAGCAAGTGTGGTCTCGTATTTTGTTCATATTGAAGGCCTTACAAGAAACTATAAAATTTCCTCACTTCGTTTCATGTAGTTCGTTCTCTCGACAAGCATGGGAGTAAAGTTTGATGCTGCCAAAATTTTACTTTACGTTGTATGCTATGAGTCTATTTGCTAGCAAAATCGATCATAGCCACCTTCTGTAGACTATTATTTGCTATAATAATTGTCTAAACCATGACAGATGACACTTAACTTCTGACTTTACATGTCTGCCGGAGTTATTAATGAAAATAAGTTTAATTAAAATTTTATTACAAGTGGATATGCTAAATCCCTTTTTGTAATGCTAAATTAATCAATCAGTTAATGATTCTGTAAATCACCGTCACATCTATGAGATTTCTTCAGACATCTAGCCTTCTGTGGCAATCATTTTCGATTATTGGCCACTACTCTTCTCCGAAGTCATTCTCCAGCTTGTTCTCACTGTTTTTGATAAGTCTCGGGGTACTTATCTTCATGGCTGATTTGAAGGGTCAACTTCCTTCCCTTTAAGAAAGTTAAATACACAAGCAATCAATCAATCAGTAAGAGGGAAACAGTTGCTTGTTTATCTTTGATAAGTACGTTAAATCTTATGGTAAGAACATGAACAAGTGGGGCGGAGAATACGTCTTGATTCAGAAACAATTCTCACTGGATTTCATGAAAATGGAACACCACATGTGGGGCGATGCTGCCGGCTTGCTTCCAAAATCAGGAAGCTCTTGTAGCCAGGGAACAGCAGAATTTAATTCTAAGATGGCTTGAATTGTTCTCTTGTGAATTATCTGAGTATTCAACCTTTTATAGCGGTAAAGGAACCTCAAGACTACTGGTTCATCTTTTTTCACTGTTGCACAGAGGGCCTCCAAGAGTAGAATTGTCCGTGCTCCTTTTTTTTTTTTTTCAGGGTATAGTAGGAGCTAGCCATCGCTCTCAAAGCTAAGTTTCTTTCGGGTTAGAGAGGCCATCCACACTCAAAGAGGTGCATTCATGGGAAACATTTTTCATGAAAATCGTTCTTGCTTGAGGCAGATGATTCCCTTGGGTAAGACGGCTATACAAAAGGCTAGGGCATCCATTCACGGCGTCAATCATGCAAGAAGAGTAATTTCCTAACACGAAACCAATTGTCAAGAAAGAATACCTGCATCCAATGGAATACATTACAAGACGACTCTCCAGAAACTTCCTATAGTTGAGGATCTCTTGCATTCTAGAGCTTTTTATCTGCTACCGGTCCACATTGACAACGTAGACAAATATTTCCAGCCATTCCCTTTGGATAAAATTCCCAGCTATAGAAAGGTCTAGCCCTGCAGTTGTCAACACCGCTGTTGATATGCAGAGGCACTTCTGCAGCGGCCACACAGACCATTGCTTACCTTCATAAAGCAGTTTTAACTACCAGCCCGTACAAGGCAAAGATGTGCTGTCGCGGCCGCTTTGTGTGGTGGCTAAGTTAGTTTTCTTCTCAGAACAAGTGAACATCGTCACCCTAAACCAATCATTGTAAGATATCAAACAAATTGTCTTGCCTAACTGCAAGTGCACAGAAAGACAAGTACCTTGTGGGTAAAAATCATAGCATTCTATAACATGTATCGAAACCTCAACCTCTGGTTTGCAAGTTGAGGCTTAATTTTTACAGCAAAAGAAAGAAATGGTACAAGCACAAACATGTTTGAGCTTTAATCATAAGAAACTGTGTTAGCACATAGCAATAGGGTTCAGCATATGCTTAAGCTTGTTCCTCTTCACTTCCTTATCCCCCCCTCCCTCCTTGCCGCCTCCACCACCAGCCAATATGGGGCAGTTAATCTATCCATGTGATGGATGAACACAAGTTAGTTGTCAGCGGTAAGCATGCGATGTCAGCATTAGCACACTACAGCAACCATTCATGGATCAACAAAGCAGAAACCAGGGTAACCATAGACTCAACCCAGTTAGATTAGTTACCTCAGCAATCGCAGAGATCTGGAAGTATTTGGTGAAGGCTCTAGGGGAGAGGCTCTCACCACTGCATAAAAACCAACAACTCATGTTGGAACTAATTATAACCACATCAAACACAAACTACTCCCAATTTTGAACAAATGGAGAATGAATAGCTTTATTCATATAACAATTTTATTTTCAACATTCTCAATACAATAATCACAGAAATGTCTTAGTCGCCGCCGAATCATGTCAGACTCCTATGGGGTATGCGATTGTTCTCAAACCTGAAACATTTCTCTTCATTTACTTTAAAGCCAGCCCATCTTTGCATATGCTCTGGCCGGTCCATTCCAACTAAGGAAAATGCAGGAGCTTTAATTCTTCCAAATAGTTGCGCACTGGAATGGATCATTGAGGCACAAGCACTAGATGTAGGTCCGGGCAATTGATTGCCCACTGCCAAGGAAAATGAGCATCCGATCTTCCCAAAAAGATGAACCTTCAGCTGATAAACCTTTTGATTTCAAAATGCCCTTCAGCTGCATAATCTAACAGTGCACGCCACAGTCTGTGCCCAAAATTTGAGTCTTGCTTTAACATCTTCAGGATGGTCACCTATACGGGTTAAATAAGAAAGCATAAAGATTAAAATCTAATGACTAATCAATAGAATCAAATTCAGGTTATCGCCAAATCAATTTCACAAACAACAAATCAGACCATAGTACATGATTTCTGGCCCTCAGACATCTTTACAGGTTATTCTGTGTACAGTACAGATACTCAGTTTTGTACACGTATTAAGAGCAGGCAAAATCTAGATGTATGACAAGCAGGGTGTCTGAAATGAGGTCACTGGCAACCAGATCATGGATCTTCAAATTGGCAGCATAAACCAGAAGTAGAAAAAGAAAGAAGGGAAGATCAAGATGATCACATCGGAATCAGATTAAAAAATTACAGCAATGCAGGAAATCGTTCCATCTCAACGAGTCCAATACATCATCTTATACATGAATTACAAATCTAACACATTCAATAATTATAACTACAAACATAAACGAAAAGAGCTCAAAAATCTTAAATCAAGGTAACCACTTGAACCATCAAGAATTTGAGCTTTCAAACATCCAAAAACCAGATCTAACAAGAAAAATCTAAATTTAAACCAACCAAGAACCAAAAGAACCATCAACTCACCAGGACTAGAGATCTTCCAATTAGCAATGGGACTAGAACTTGCAGCCTCGGCCTCGGCCTCAGCAGGAGAAGAACTCTCATGGGGCTTCTGATGCTCGTCAAGAAACTTCTGACTCATTGAGTAACAAAGTTCAAGAGCTGGCAAAGTATTGCAAAGTTCAGGGATCTCGTCATAACTAAAACCAAACCCAAGATCCAAGCACCCTTTTAACTCATCAAGATCATCATCTGTCAAACTCTTTGTCCTCTTCAACTCATCTTCGCTGTTACTACTTCCTTCCACATACCCTTCTAACAGCACTTGACTCTTCTTTCTCTGGATCTTTCGAAGAGAACCCATATTGGAGTTTTTGGTAAAGGTGTCGTTTTGGTTCATGTTTTGCCACACTTGCTCAGTCTCTTGACCCAAAAGATCATCATTATTGTAATTATCATCATCAAGAAAATCTAGGTTATGGGTTTGATCATTTTCTTGAACATTTCCTAGGTTTCTTGTAGAAACCCAAGACTCTTCTTCACGAGGGATGCTACGCATGTTTTTTTCTGAAAAGGGTTTCTCGCTTCTTTTCTCTCACTCTCTCAGAGGTGCCAGGAAGAGAGGGAGAGATGCTGCTTATAAAGCTGTGAACTCGATGTGAGATTAATCGATCATATTTATTTCATCCTTACATTATTCATGTATTTCATTATGGTCCATCTACGTTTTAATTCTTCAATGTAATATATTTCACAGCCTTTAAAAATGCAGTCTCTATGTCCACTGCTATTTTTCATGTTATTTTTTATTTTCTTATTACAACATCTATCTTGAATTGATGAAAAAATAAAATTGTAAAATCAATAGTTAATACAATTAAAAAAAACATGCAGAATAACCTCGATAAATTAATAGTCCTAATAGATAGTATTTTATTTGATTCCAATTTAAATTTAAAATTTAAATAATATCTTGATTAATTAATAAGTTTTTATGACTTCAAAAATATTAATTTTTAAAGGATTAAATGCATTTAAGCTTTATATATTTAATCCCATTCAACATTACTATTTTCACAAAACACTTATTTAATAAATAGCCCAATAGACACATGTAGAATAACCTTGATAAATTAATAATCCTAATATATAATATTTTATTTGATTCTAGTTTAAATTTGAAATTTAAATAATATTTTGATTAATTAATAATTTTTTATGACTTCAAAAATATTATTTTTTAAAGGATTAATTGCATTTAAGCTTTTATATTGAATCTCATTCAATATTACTATTTCCACAAAACACTTATTTAATAAATAGCACAATCTATGGCATTAAATGGTTTGCCTAATATATCTTGAAGATGTTTATGAATACAATTGAAATTGTGTTTTTTAATTTTTATTTTTATTTTATTTAAAATTATATATTTTAATATTTTTCATGTAAAAAACGTTTTCAACTACAACTATTATTACACTTCTAAACATCTTTTCCACTTAAGTGGTTATAAAGACTACATGCATCATAAGAATTGTGGACTGGAGGGATGAATTTGACAAGGAAAAGTACTAGAGGGATCATATTAAAATATCTGAATCACGTATGAAATTTTCAAAAATAAAGTGATGGAATATATGGTCAAATGGGTCCTAGGATTTGGTATGATGTCATGATGAGTGATGCGTATGTATGCATGTGTCTATGCACATGCATTTCGGTGGATATGTATCCATGGTGGTATTGAGGTGGCAATAGAGACAGCTTGCGATAGGTAATGGTGGGTGATGATGAGAGGTAGAAGAAGAGGACACGTGGTGATTGAAATGAGGTGGAGGTGGGGTCCATGAGAAAGGTGGGCTCCACCATGTGTATTATGTAATTTGATGGTGGTGTTGTTTCTTTTTTTATTTTTTATTTTTTTTTTGTTTGGAAGTGAAAATGAAAGCAGGAGATGATGGGCGTGTGAAAGGAAGCAGCTTTCTGGATGTGTTCAGGCACAGTGGGAAGTTGCTTTCCCATGCCTTGAAAGCTGGAATTTTTTTTTAAAAAAAAAGATTAGATTATGCTTCTATGGTGAGATTTCCTGGCATTATCTTGCATGTTTTGAATGGTTGTAATTATTTTTTAAATATTTTTTATATTAAAATATATATTAATAATAATTTTTTATTTTTAATATTAATATATTAAAATAATTTAATAATATATTAATTTTAAATCAATAAAAAAATTAATTTTTTTAAAATATTTTTGAAACATAAAAATAACAAAAACAGAATATCTATCCAATAGAAGTGTGAAAACAGAAATTATGATCAAAATTTAAATCCATTAATTTTAGCTTTCATTTATTCATGAAAATTTAATTTTTTATAAATAATAATTTTTAAATTTAAAACTTACTGATTTTCCAAGAAAAAGCAAGACACTTTTAATTAATTAATTATCAAATCATTACTTTTAAATATTGAACACGACAATACATAGCAGGGTATCCATGCATATTTTCATGTCTTTTATATTTTAAAAATCAATAAATTATTTTAAAATTATTATAAAAACATTTTTTTTTTATCTTTTCAACAAAATATGAATCTATCTCTTCAACATCTGTCTTCTATCGAATCAGATTTATTCACTTTAAAATGGTTATAAAAACATATTTATTTTATACATTTTTTTTTTAGCATGACATGTGTTTTTTTCTTTTCAGTATCTATTTTTTCTATCATTAAATTAAGTTTATTAACTTTAAAATTACTATAGAGACATGTTTATTTTATATATTTTTTCAATAAAATATATTGCTGTCTCTTCAATATCTATCATTGAATTAGATATATATACTTTAAAATTATTATAGAGAAATATTTATTTTATATCTTTGTTTTTTGTTTTTCAACAAAACATGTTTCTGTGTCTTCAATATCTATTTCTTTTATCTTTAAATTAGATTTATTCACTTTAAAACTGACATGGAGATATATTTATTTTATATTTTCAACCTAACATATTTATGTTATTTCTTTATCTATTTTTTCTGTCATATAATACTAACCAAATTTAATTTAATGAATATTATTAAATGATCTTAAACTTAAACAATATTCACAATTAATGTGTGTGTATTAGATAACACTACATTAAGAATCATTCATGGAATACTTAGTGTTGATTTAATTCCAGGTATAAGCACATAGCTTTCATCCTACTGTTTAAAAGTACGTTAGTGATTAATATTTAAAATATGTTTCATTTTAAATATATTAAAATAATATATATATTTTAAAATAATTTTAATGGAGTGAAATGGGATTAGTCTGTTGGGTAAAATTGAGAAGCATTGTACGTTGCTAGTGGCCAGCTTTGCATGTGGAGGCCATGATTTGAGAACCAGGGACAAGATCTTCAGTCATATCTTTGTCAAGCATGCACTTAGCCATGATTACTCTTCTTCAAGCTCGAGATGTATATAAACGAGGCAGAGGACCCGTGCCTTTTAATTGAAAAAATAAAAAATAAATAAAAAAAGATAGAGAGGCTCAGTGCATTAGTCGCTCCTCCTATTTCTGGGTATAATTAACCTTCTTTTTCACTGCTTTTTACCATATGGATCCGCATTAGAAAGTCATGTCATTGCGACTGTCGAGCTGACTTTTGCTGCCGAAAGCCTCGTCTCCATGGAGAGTGCAATCTTCCCCAGCTTTCGAGCCGTTTGCCTTGGATTTCAAAAATATTAATTTGTTTATTAAAAAATCTTTATTATATTTTTAACCTACTTCCAATAATTTCTCTTGGATTATGATTTTAGCTATTTTTTATATTATTTTTTATATTAAAATATTAAAATAATGCCCCTTAATTGAAAAAACAGACACAGTAGAAATAGAGAGAATATTGTTTTTTTTTTACTTTTTAATTTAAAAATTATGTTAAAATATTTTTATTTTACATTTTTATCCTTATTTTTTAATTAAATATATTTTTATCTCTTTATATTAACCCAATATAATTTCATTCCGAATCTTTTTTATTTTTTAAATTCAAGCTAAATAAGCTCATACATGTCACAATTTTAAATTTATGAATAATGAATTAAATATAATGGTTAATGATTATGATAAAATTTTAATTAATATTGCATTTATAATTAATACATCAATTAAATTCAGGATTAATTGATCAAATAATTTATAATAATTAATTAAATTGATCCCTTGATTTATAAAAAAATCATAAAATTATCAAAATTAAGATCCCAATACAAGAATTTTGACAAAATAACAATTTCATAATTATCCTAAAAAAATATCTAGAAATCCATGTAAAAATCTAAATATAAAATAAAAATTTATGATCTAGTTAAGATATTATTATGGTATAGCATGATCATAAATATATCTATTTCATTAAATGTTGTGCTTAAATCATGGAAACTTGAAAGCGTATTATTATTATTTAACTGTATTATCCAATCAAAACTTTCAACTTAATTCACTAATTTTTTTTTTATTTTAAATTCCTGTAATGAGAGCTTGAAAACTGTCAATGAACAGAAGTCTAATCATTAAGATTTATGTGGCCGCTACTCCCCGTGTGGATTTTTGACTCTTTGTCTTCCAGCTTTCCACGACTTCTTTTCATTTCACTTGTCTAACGCCTCTGATCAAACCTGTTAGTTGAACATGGAAGAACCGACCTAGGAAAGAACAGCTAAACACCTACTACTGCTAGCCAGCTGCTGCGCAAGAAACAGCTAAAGGTGATTGCGCAAGGGAGCCGTTAGCTAAACTAGTAATACTTAACTGCTAAGAGAGTTAATTTCTCAGAAAATATTCATGTTTCTGATATTCTCTTAATGTATAATTAATTAAGAATCTTGTGATAATTGTTTTTATATAGTTTAAAAGATATATATATATATATATATATGTAAACCTTTCTTAACCTAATAATTGAAACTCTTAGGTGAGAATTATGATATTATTTATATTATTTTTAATATATTTTCTGAAATAAAAGCTCTTGAAACTTAAATTTACACAAACTTATACTATTTTATATTTAATTTTTATTAAATAAATAAAAATAATAAAATTTGATTATTAAAGTTTTAATATCATATTAAAAAAATTAATTTAATAATTTAAATTATTAAATAAATTTCAGTAATAATTATTTTAAAAAAGATATCACCAATATAAAAAAATAAAAAAGTGTCAGTATTGAAGTAGCGAAGGAAAGACGGATTGCTATCTATCTATATATATATATAATTCGGTTCATTATCTTCCCTTCTCCAGTGTGTGTGCGTGTGCACGCACACTGGAGAAGGACACACACACACACTGGAGAAGGGAAGATAATGAACTTTTGGATGACCACAGATTTGAGAATCACGATCATGGGCAGAGGATAAGTGCTAGTTAATGATAAATATTCACGCACCAAGCAACCTGATCGACAAGGGACATGTATATTGGAGGCCTAGAGAAACCCTAAAGATGTCCCATCCTGAGAAATACATGGATCACAGACAACCCAAGTTGAGTAATTTACTTTGTTTTTGTGGCTGCAACTATGCACAAACCTATACTCTCACAAAGTCGATGTGATGTGCTTGTCAAGAACATAAAGTAAAATGCTCTGAGACAATTATATTTCATCGTCTATCCGTCTTGTTGTTGTTATCATCCTGTTGATTTTAAAACACAAGAAAAAAAAGGATAAATTCAAAATGCAATTTGATTTCTATTTAATTAGAGCCTCAAACAATTGTTTGGATCTTCAAGTATTATTATTCATCACATATATCTTTGGATGATGCCATACTTCTCACCATCATTTTCATCCATGCTCAGCCACCAATCGATCCTGCATTGCCATGTAAAGTCATGATATTGAACACGAAGACCACCGCCATGATTATCCAGATTCAAAAAAATGCCCCACTCAACAAGAGCAAAGCGATAAAACCTTACATCCGCTTTGGTCCATCTACTTTGGTCCACATTCAAAGTAGGATTTTCTTGTAGTTATCCAAAACTATACTGTAAATTGTTTTTTTTTTTAAGGAATCAAACCTGGAATTATTTCTCTGTGACAGGGATTTCCTTGCTGTTGTTATTATCATGCTGCTGCTGCTGAGTATGCTGTCCAATTTTTAAGGTGGATCACTCCTGTTTCCAGCTATATAACACCTTATTTTTTGGGTGAATTATATTATTAAAAAAAATTAATAAACAGGGTTAAAACATTTAATTATAATATTTAGAGGTACCTTCCAATCATCTTTATTCAATTTTTTAAGGAAAGGTTAAAAAAATAAAATGTTTTATTTAATCGGGAGACCACAGATTGGGGAATCTTTGACATCCCCTTGCTACGCATACCCTTTTGTCTGCTTCTAGCTAAAGTAACTTTTGATCCGGTATCTATGGGAACAATGCCTTGGATCACAAAATGTTCGAAGAGAACATGATCATCTTGTCCTTGCTTCAATAATAAACATTTTTTTAACCATACTAATTAATATATATATATATATATATATGAGAATTTATTAGTATTTATGGTAAAAAAAATCAATCTTTTAATTGCTCGCACTTCCCCTGAAATCCTTTTAAGAAACATAAGTTAGCCTACAAACCATCTTTGATATTATTGTTTTTTGTAAATGTTTTTAATATAAAAATATTTTAAAATAATATTTTTTTTATTTTTAAAATTTATTTTTGATAATAGTATATTAAAATGATTTAAAAACATTAAAATAATTAAATTTTTATAAAAATATTTTTCTAACACCGAAAACAAATGCCCCGTTATTATCAGGAGCCAGCGTTTATGCATGGTAAGAGACGAACATCTTCTTGTTGGGTTGTTGAAAATGAAGCCTATTGGCAACTTCTTCTAGTATATATTAATTTTTTTAATATATAGTTTGTAATGTTAATAATATGGCTACAATATCAATATATAGACCGAATTATATTGTAATTGCTAGCTGAATTTATTATAATCGACATGACAATATCACCTAGAACTTCTACTGACCTGGCTGCCTTTTTTTATTTATTTTTAATGTGCCCTTCGAATTAATACGCATATTGACGTCAGGTAGCGTGATAAAACTCTTCTAATTTTATAACTTTCTTGTGCCAATGATGAAAATAATGAAGCCATCCAATATAGAGGTGTCACTTACCAAGAATATTTATATTGATATAATTCGGATCCGTGAAAGAAGCTGGAATTATGTTTTATTTTATATAGTTTTTAAATCCAGTCTAATAATTTAAAATTTAAATTATGAGTTTTAATTATAATTTTGAAGTTCGATCAACTTGAAAAACTAGAATAAGCCAAGTTGAAAAATAAAATAAAATAAAACTTAATATGACCTTATTATCTAGCTTATCCAATTAAAAATTCAATTACAATTCGTTGAATTTTATATTAAAATAATATTATTTTTATTTTTAAAAAAAATTTGGTCCTACTAATCCGGTCAAAACTAAAACTCAGGTCTTGGACCAGGTCAGGTATAAAAACTATGATTTTAATTGGATTACTAAATAATTTAAAAATAATTTTTTATTAAATAATATTACATGTTAGATCTTCATTAATCTTTTAATTTCATTTTCATGATTAGAATTATTTATCATGAATCTGAATTTTGTAATTTAAAAATATCTTTTTTGCATAGTAACTCCTAGCATTGTATTTTTTTGTTTACAGCTAACACTTGGAGAGATAGAACAAACGAATTATCGTGTTCATGCAGTGTCCATGAAGTGTTTGGATTTGAAGAGTGAATCAATGATGTTGACATCTCAAAGAAGATAAGAGGTGAGTCATCGAGTTACGTGAGGAAGAGTGAGTCAACTATTTTCCATCTCAAATTAATTTTTTCCATCAATTAATTTGATCATTATCATGTCAATAAAATAATAAATTAAATTTTTTCTACACGTAAATAGAAAACGATCAAGTGAATAGTCCCATTAATACAGAAAAAAAAAGGGTTTCCCATGAATTATAGATAATTTCATTCGAACATAAATCTGGTACAGCAAACAAGATAAATTAAATGGTTTAATTTAAATTAATAAAATTATTTTTTTAAATTTTTTTTAAAATATTTTTAAATTAAACACATCATAACAATAAAAAACATTAAAAAATAATTTTTAATATCACGTAACTGTCATTTCTAAACAGTACCTGACTCTTGTATGGTAAATTAAATAGTTTAATTTAAATTAATAAAATTATTTGTTTTTAAAAATCAAATAAAATTATGATCAAATCTATCAGATTGATTGGATTGATAAGCGACTCGTCATGTTGATAAAATCAAATCTAGTAAAATCCGTTTTTTTTTTTTTAACACCAGATCTAGATCCAGAGCCAAAGCAACCGGTCCCAGTTTGTTCCGCCAGGCCCGACAGGTACCATCGCACAGAGCATATTTGATGTATTGTGGACCGTAGGTGTTGATCTCGTATTACATGAACTGGATGCTTTAAACTCTCGGTGGGACAACATTATGTGACTGTCACAGTAAAGAAAAATTATAAAATTGAGAGAGAGGGAGAGGGGAAAAGGTTTCCTTGTACGCTAATGTCAAATTATTACTTAGCTGAGAAATATAATAATTTTTATGAATACTTACCGAAAAAAAATAGTAACCATCGCGGCCATGATTAAGCAATCTTTACCATATACTTTCTTTGATGTATTGATTATTATCATAGAAACAAATGTACAAACCCAAGGAGTTGTACTTCTAAATAAATTAAAAAAATCAATTAATTTTTATTATATTGTATGTATTTAATAATAAGGTTAAAATCATTTTTTAAGAAAAAATTCTAAAAAAACATTTTGTGGAGCACTTTTAAAATGCCAAAATTATTCTAATGAAAATAGATCATCATTGCATTTACTTATTAAAAAAAAAGATTTTCCCATGCAATACGCAATGCACGTATACTCGATTAAGACGGGGAGCACTTGTTTATTACCTTATCATCATATTTGAATTTAAAAAAAAAATAAGAGCTGAAATCAATAAAATAAATTGGAAAAATAAATTTCTTATAAATACATAAATCCATTTAAAAAAATTACACAGAAACTAATTCTCAAATTGCAAAAATCAACATAAGGATCATCCGATTGTTATATATATATATATATAATGGTATAAATTCTCTTTATCAAATGTTAATTACAAGGTAATTAGAAAGTGGCTGAGCACAAGCCAGCCAGGTTAGCCATCCCATCTGCGAGAAAATTACTCGTAACAATCTATAATTAGGTAAAAATTACATTTACCTGAAAAAATGAATTTTGTTTATTTTCCATGCATTTTTCTCTTCTCCCTAAACCGAACCTAATAATTTTCCATGCATTTTTCTCTTCTCCCAAAGCTCCGGTGGCAGAATCCCAAATTAAAACTTAGAAAGAACCCTATAATTGGTTATTTTTTCGGGTCAGATTGTAATGAGGGAAAGGTTCAAGAGGAAGAAGTTTGAAGCGGGCTCCTCGATCATGTGAGGGAAAAAAGAAGATTGAAAGGAGAAAGAGGTGGGTTGTGGTTGCTGGTCTTCGATGGTGTTGGATCAGGTGATGAAGAGAGACTACAATTCAAAAAATAACTCAATATTATATTAGAAATCGACCCAAACAAACTAAAAATCTTCTCACAAGAAAATCAATCTCTCTTATACCAGAATCTCTCCCCTTTCCAAACCCTAAATCGAACCTCATTGCTTTCTGTGCATTTATTTCTTCTCGCAAAGCTCTGATAGTAAAACACCAAATTGAAAGCTAGAAAGAACCCTGTATTTGCTTATTGTTTCGGGTCAGATCGGAAGGAGAAAGAGGTTTAAGAGGAAGAAGCCGGTAGCAGGCTACTCGGAAAGAGAAAGAAGTTGAAGAGGAATGGTGGGGCTGTGGTTGCTGGTGTTCGATGGCGATGAATCAGCTGTGGTAGAGAGACTACAGTTCAAAAAAATAATTCAAGGATTAAAAATCAATAAAAAAATGCAACAGAAAAACAAAACAAAATTTCTTATAAATTCATAAATGGTGTTTTTATATCCATGATGTTATTATCCACGTGGGCCCCTCCCATTGGGCAGCTTTCAGTAATAACAGTAACAATTCAACAATCCACGTGGCATGTCACTATCGTTTAATAATTCCGCGGGAAACACGAGTCAGCACTTCTGGTGATCTACATTAATAATGCTAACAGGACCCGACAACAACAGTGTGTCTTCTTTCATGTATGGCGCCACATCGTAGCAGTCTATGGGTGCCCATAGAGCAGCATTTTGAACCACACGATCATCCATCATCTGCCCACATGATCAAACGATTCTTCACCCTCGGATGCTTCATTCGTTTGATCCACATGTTTTTCCTTTTTAAATGAAAAATAGTATTTCACCAGTACCAAAAATGATATATGTATTCGACTATTTTCATATTACTAAATGACTATTTTATCTTAAACTTTCAAATCTTATAGTATATGCAAGTTTAAACTATAATACATACTCATGCATTAATCTTACAGTAACATGTGATGAATTTTTTTTATGAGATAACACAAATTCATAATGTTGTTTTTGAGAATTGCGTCTAAATGTTTATGTTGTAATATGTAATATCAATTATGAATGTTGAGTATTTATATAAATTTAAGTTGTGTTTTTGAAATACAATGATATTAAAATATATTATTTCATTAAATTTTTTTAAATAATACTATTACATTTAAAATTTTATATTTATCGTGCAATTTTATAATTTTTATTTATTATATTTATCTAGACAATCATTTAGTTGTAATAAGTGTATATTTGTTATGGTTGTTATCATCATATAAAAATCTTAAAGGATTGAATTTAAGAGGACTTAGTACATTGACTTGTATTTGCAATTATTTTATAGCAGATCAATGATAATATTTTTTTAAATGTAAAACAAATATGAAAAGTACAAAGCACTAAATTAAAATGTTATTGGATTTGGTTATGAGCGAGACTCTATATATATAAGTTTGACTATCAAATTAGATTTAATATCTTTGAATTTGACAACAAAACTAAACTTAATATTTTTAGGTTTAACTGCAGAAGCAGACTCAATCTTCTTTAATATAATAACCAAAGAAATTGGATATGATTGAAGAGTCAAACTCAATACCCTTGAGTCTAACAAAAGCTTTGGGTCTAGCTATCCAGTGAGACCTAAAAATATTTGGTCTAGTGATAAAGTTAAATCCAATATCCTTGGATTTGGTTGTAAAGCCGGACTCAATATCCTTAGCAGACAAGAAAATTAAATTTGACAGTCAAGTTAGATCTAACAATACTTTTTGATTAAAAAACAGTAAAAACAACGACCTCTAATATTAAAATGTTATTTATAATATAAATCCTATATGTTTACAATACAAACATTCTATATATATATTTTATCATCATAATGTTTTTCTCTTGAATCTGGCTGCAAGTGAGCCAGGTCAATCTAGCAATACTTGATTAAAAAACAATGATTGCTAATGCTACAACATTGTTTACACTGCAAATATTATATGTTTATGGTGAGATTCATTCTAATAAATTCATACCTAGAGCATCTGCATAATATGTAAAAGTAGTATAATTTAGTGGCAGCTTTATGATTATGTTTCGAGGCTTTATCCCTTTTTTCTTACTTAATTCATTACCCCACGCCCAAATTCACTTGTGTTGTTTGCTAGCTCGAGGTTGAAGATGGGGCAAGACACATCCCCCTTTCTGCAAATGAGAAGATGTATTTTTATTACATTAATTATTCATGACACGTATACTTTATATTTCACAAAATTCCATCAAATACACTGGGGCAGAGATCCAGATTTCAAGTCTCTTTTGTTCAAAACATTATCCTACAACATAAAAGTTATTAATTTCTTTATTTAGTCAATAATTGTTCACCCCCTTCTCACGGTTAGGAGATCTAACTCAAGAATCGACCAGGAATTTTTTCTCTCTAAATTGTTAGGTTAATCTAAATAATTTATTTTCATTAAAATATTAATGTTTTGTTTTTTTTTAAAAAAAATCCTAAAATTAACATAATCAACTGAATTTAGTTGAATGAATTGAGTTATTAAAATCTAACCAAGTTAATAATTTTTTTAGTTCAATTCATAATATTTTCCAAGTCAATTTTCGAGTCATTTACATGCTATTAATAAATGTGTCCATGACTTTTATAAAAATAAAAAAAATATTTTTCAACCAATGAATTGATTTTATTTGTAATAAAATATGTAGTTTGAGTTATATCTAAGTACCTAAAATTCGCATGACTAAATTTGGGTTCGTATATTCGTAAACCTAGCATATCAGTGTAATTAAGTCTGATAAAAAAAGGGGAAAAAAAGGACTAAAACCTCATAAAGTTATAAAATGCCTGGCTATTATGTCTCCTCTGAAAAATCAATTATACTATAATTCAGGAATTCCATAATAAATCGTCGTAGAAAAAAAGAATATGCCATATCTCTTAGAATCGTGCCTGTTGCTTTGATTTAGCAAATCAAATAACATGAGAAACTTAGTGGCAATTGAATTCTATTATAGATCTCCAAGTCAACTAAAACATATGAAAATATTTCTTCATCATAGCTACCGATCCCTAACTGCTACTCAACAATTAAAATATATTAATTTTTTTTTAATTATTTTTTTAATATGTTTGAGAGTAGGGTTGACTTTCATTTCTAATAAATTTTAAATTTTTTATATGTTAATATCAAAAATAAATTAAACCGATAATTTCTAAAAAGAAAAGAATTTTATTAATTGAATAACACTTTATTTTCTTGAATTTAATGTGATACCACACCAACGAGGGATATGTTTAACAACTCGTCCTATGAGTAAACTTAAATTTAACAACTGTTCAAACTAATATTTGTTTTGACTGAATAAGTAGGTGAAGTGAAAAATGTATGGGTTTGGCACCCTTGAAATTTGAACGTTGTTGAATTTCCATCCATTCCCTCCTCACCACAAAATTGTGGTCGAGTTTTGCCCATGATGACTTGGTTTTCAATTTTTTTGACTTATTTTTTTCATCATTGTCCAATCTTTAATGCTCGTTTGGGAATGTGTGTTGGGTTGTAACTTGTCTTTCTAAATCATAATCGATAATTGATAGATCAATCTCACGCATGTTAATAAAAATCTTATGTGTAATATTTCGAATTGTGAATCTTCACTGTTAATTTTTGTTTATAATTGATTTTTTTCTAAAAAATAAGAAGAAAAAAAAAGAGTGAAATAGAGGCCATGTTTATTTCCTGAAAAATAGTTTTCGAGAAATTATTTTCTAAACTTTCCTATGTTTGTTTGTCATTAAAAAAGTTGGTCAACGAAAAATACTTTCCAGTCAACGAAAAATACTTTTCAGTCAAAGAAAAATTTGGCTTGTTTTCAGGAAAGTGTTTTTTTTTTTAACTGTGTTTATTTTCCGGAAAATGGTTTCCAGGAAAATACTTTCCAAACTTTCTTGTGTTTGTTTTTCAAAAAGTGATTTCTAGGAAATCACTTTCTAAATTTTTTTATGTTTGTTTGCTGTTAGGAAAGTTGGTAAACGGAAAACACTTTCCAGTCAAAGAAAAATTTAGCTTGATTTTCAGGAAAGTGTTTTCCTGAAAAATTTAGGAGGAAAACACTTTCTGTAAGTTGTGAAAAATTTAGAAATGTCATTATTTGCTGATTATATCAAATTTGATCCTCAAACTTTTGATTACTATATATATTTTATTTTGAATATTTATTTTTCAATTTCATTTCTTAAAATTTAATTTTTATATTAACTTTGATCCTCATTTTTATAATTGTTATTTGTTTTTGTCCTATTATTTTTTTATTGAAATTTTTTATCTATTAAATTTGGTCCTTATTCTTTTGATTGTTACTTATTTTATTTGAAATACTTTATGAAATGTTAATTATTATTATTTTAATTCCTTTATCTTTTTTTTTTAAATTTGATTTTTATTATTTTGATTATTATTTATTTTATTTGAGATAATTTATGATTTTTTTTTTAATTTCATTATTATTCAACTTTTTAATTTGTAAGATTTGTTTCTCATTATTTTAATAAACTTGATAAAAATAAAACATTAATAAATTACTTTCCAGTTCATTTTTCATAATATAACCAAACTCTGTAAAGTGTTTTCCAGTTTATTTTCTATAACACTACTAAATATTAAAAAATAATTTATTTTTTAAGAATTCATTTTTTTCAAAATTCATTTTATAGGAATTCATTTCCTTCAAAATCCACTTAAAAAAAAAAACAATTTTTATACAAACAAACGACCGGAGTAACATGCTATTATTTCTTACATCATGAAAACATGATTTCGATCTTGTGCGTTGTCTAGTTTATATGACGACTATCATGGAATCTTATAAAATAACCGAGGAAAAATACATTGATGGAGAAGAAGCATTTTTCCAAGTTTTAAGGCCATGCATGACCTTCACGCTTTTGAATCTGTGGTTTCATTGAACTTGCTAGCAAGTTTTACTGCAAATTCTGTAATATTCTTTTCAGAGCTTCCACCTTCACCCATGGCTGTTTTGGCTAGTTTCTTCCATTTCTCAGAATTCCTTCTCATCTCACTCCCTCTTTCGCCTTCCATGACTTCCCTTATACACTTTTCTAACTCTTCCTTAGTGACAATCCCCTTTTCATTTGCCTTCACTCTAACTCCTACACGCCAAACATCTGCTATGTACTTCGCATTTGTTGGTTGATCAGTCCACTGTGGCATTGCCACCATTGGCACTCCTAAGCTCAACGCTTCAAGCGTTGAGTTCCACCCACAATGAGTCATGAAGCAACCAACAGACTTGTGAGATAGAACCTCTAGCTGAGGGCTCCAGGTCACAATCAGACCCTTCTCTGAGGACCCCTCCATAAAGTTGCATGGAAGTTTTTTCTCTTCTGATTCTCTGACTACCCACAAGAAGTAGCAGCCACTCCTCCATAGGCCCCAGGCTATTTCTGCCATTTGCTCTTCTCCCAGAGCAGCCAAGCTTCCAAATGACACGTAGACCACGGAGCCAGTTTCCTTTGAGTCTAGCCATTCCATGCAACCGTCGAGAGCAGGTTTGAAGAGGCTGAGGCCATACTCGGTGTCATCCTCTAGCTGCCTGTCCAAGTAAACTGATGGAATCATGGGTCCTATTGGCTTGATTGACCTCTGGCCTGCCAGCCAGTTTACCACCTGATACAAATAAGCAAAATCTTGAGTACCATAGAATTGAAGGCAGCATGTTTTGCAAATATGGTAATATCTATTAGTACGAGCAAAGAAAAAAGAATTCAATTAGGAATTCGAAGTACTGCTACTTTTCTTTATGTAACTTCTTCAGGGGTACCTCCTCCTCCAGGGTGTTGAAACTGTTCACAAAGACCCAATCAGCTCCCCTGAAATTCAAAAACTGATTGACTACTAAGGTAAGTATAGCTGAGTATCCTGATTCCATGTCGTGCACGAATGATGGCAGTTCATCAACGTCTAGAGGTGGCAGCCCTGGAACTGATACAGGAAACTTCTCTAATGGGATCTTTAGCTGCCCCTCATGGATTTGGTAGTAGACAGAGTTAACAGCACATGACTGTGTGAAGAAGGAAGCCCCAGTGAGGCCAAGGTGTCTAGCTATCTCTAGAACCCAAGGCATGAATGAGTCATACACTAGGCAACTTACTGGATGCCCAGAAGAGATACCTAGTTCCACAACGAGTTGTGACAGTTTTTGTGTCACTGTAGCTTGGAATTGTTTTAGAAGGTCAGCTATGGAACGGCTGCCTGTATCAGAACCATCAGAAATGGTCACCACTTTGACACAGCCAAGCGAGGCAGGCGTCGAGTGCGTCGGACTTGAGAAGATGACCAGCGTTACTTGTAGTCCTTTGGAGGCTAGGTGCTTGGAGAACTGGATCATGGGGTTAATGTGACCTTGAGCAGGATAAGGTATGACCACTACATGACAGTTTCTTTCTTGCTTCTCCATTTCTCCAATTAACAAAACCAGTCTTTGTGCTTTTCATCTCGTGTAGGAGTACTCCTGCCTGCATTTATGCATGCCTATTGCGTCCAAATTGTGTGGTCCGAAAGAACACTGCTGGTGTGATGATCATATTGTTGTATTAACATTATTTCCTAGATAGTTGTTTTTTATGAATTTCACTTACGTGAGAGAAAGGAGTACAATTTTCGTTATAAAGATGTTTGATAATTTTTAAATTAAATTAAATTTGGAAATTTTAATAAGATTTCATGTTTTTAACCATTTTAAGTACCGATAATTAAATTCGATGCCAACTCTTTTAATTTAGAATTCTAAAATAAAAAAATTAAATTTAAAACGAAGCTTCTCAAAACATCTATTTATTATTTTCTTAGAGATATTTAAATAAAATAAAAATAATATAAAAAAAAAATAAATTGAATTCGATTTTTTTTTTAAATACGACAATTCTCATACGTATTGGCTTATGTATGCAATTCGAAAGGAAGGTAGATGGCTCCAGCCCTGAACTTCAACTGCCAGTCATTTTCTTGTCTTTATGGTTTGATTGATGACACTATTGATCCAATATCTGAAATCAAACAACATGTAATGTGTAAGGTTAATGCTAGTAAAAACAAGTGTGCAGTCAATTTCATCATTTCTATGGTAAAACTAAAGCCTGTTACTGCAGGCTTTTCAGAGTAGTTGGAAGTTTACTAACAATTACTTTTCAAAATAGTTTTTATAAACCTACAATTTGGCGCTGATATTATCAAGCTCAGCTAGTGCGCACGGCACCTACTAAGACTCATTTGTCGTCTCCTTGCTCAAGAAGGCTTTCTGTGTTGTAACTACAGCCCCATGCACTCTCCTTCCAAATCTGCTCAACTTCAACAAATGCCAGCCCCATGGTTTCTGGGACATACATAATCACAAACACAACTGCGAGCACTGCTATGCCAGCAAGCATCAAGAAAGTCGAACCTGTTCCTACTGCTTCGGCAATTGAAAGGAAAGTTTGGGCTACTATCAGATTGGAGATCCAGTTAACAGTAGCTGACATGCCCCCGCATATTCCTCGATATTGTTCCGGATATATCTCTGAGTACACATTCCATGGAACAGGTCCCATTCCTGGTGAGAAGCAAGCAATATAAAGGGCTAACCCCAAAACTGCAATCCACCCATAGAGTTCATTTGAAGAACCAGATGACGTGCCAAAAAATGCTCCAGCGAGAATGAAAAGTGATGCAATTACACCAGCTAAGCTTGAGATGGCCAACTTTTTCCTCCCGAAATGATCAATAAGGTAAATGCCAAGAACTGTTCCAGCGGCATTCATGGCAGCAATAAGAAGGGACAGGAGAAGTGCTAACTGGTTGGAACTAAAACCAGCCATCTGCACAATGGTTGGGCTATAGTACATGACTGTGTTGATACCAGTGAACTGCTGAAAAGCCTGCAACATCACAGAACTCTCGGTTATCATTTGTTATGGTGCTTGTTTAGGAGGGTTTTCTATTTACTGCTGAAATTTTGTTAGCTCATGTCTCCTTATGTGTTTCAACTGGACACTAGTGTATTTCAATGGAAAGAATATCAGATGACCCATCTTTCAAACACCGTCACGATGCCAGAAGCACTTAAACTCGTATGATTACCGAAATGTACGGTCAATAAGCAGCAAGGGACTCAATATCGATAAGAGATGATGGATAGCGCACACATATGAATTCTATTACCGGAAGAAAAGAGGAGTTAGGCATGGACCTTTGCATCAAAGCACTCCAAAATTGATACAACACCAGATCTCTATATTCAGTAACCAGCAAGCGAATCAATGGACAAAAAAATGGCAGTCAACTGGCTCTGCACCACAAACTTTCTATATCAACTCCACTAAGTGTCTATCTCTGTGGTTTGGGCCAGAAAAGTAGGGTAAACATTGGTTTTTCCTTTTCATATTTGGAAAAATAAGAATATAGTCCAACCCTATGAAAGAGCAAAGAGGTTCAGCATCTTGTTAAAATACTATTAGTGATGCCATCTTAAAGCAACAGATTAAACTGCTAATATAAAAAATTATTTGTTTCCTCATGGGAATTACTGTCAGATAGGCAAAAAAAATAGAACCTGGTTTATAAATTGATTGCAAGTTCGCACATTAGTGATTATGCATGGATGCCAGCTTGTATTAGCAGCACAGCAAACACACAATGTCAGTCATTCTAAGGCCAGCGATGGAATTTAGTAGATAAGGGGGTTTGCCAGATCTTTTAGCTGAAGTCCAGCCCCAACAAGAAATGCAAGTCTGATTTCTTTTGATTTGAACACATCTGAGATTTTGACATCATTCCTTTTCTGGCACTCTTCCTCTTCAGTAATAGAAAGGTGATCAATTTCATCCTGTAACCGAGCAACGTCATATATTTTAGAAAGCATTGCAATGGCGTTAGCTTTGTCGTCCTGCATATTAAGATCGATGTTATTTAGATGTAAATACATGAAAAGAAAGTAGCTTATGTCAAAAAGGAATTCAGAAAATATTTTCTTCAAAAAAGTATCCTTGCTGTGTATACCTTCAAGAAGAGCCACCGAGGAGACTCTGGCAAGCATCACATAATGCATAACTGAATCACAGCGGGCAGACCATCCACTCCAACCATCCACCTCCAAGTTAATAATATTTATGTAATTTTATTTATTAAAAGTAGAATAGTATTTTCAGTTTAATCTATATATAATTTATATGTATTTAGGTTAACATCAAGCACTCATAATACAGAGATTATTTAGAATTGTAGCCTCCATTTTGTGTTTGATCTTTAATTATTTTAACATGGTATCAGAGCTGATTTTATGAAAAGAAGCTTAATCCCGAACACAACTTCGTAGATCCAACTTTGATATTTCATCAGTTTTTGCAATTATTCTGGTATTTCATCTTTCATTCAACTTTTGGAATTTGATATTTGCATTCAGTTTCTGCAAATTTGTTTTGTGTTTTGGAGTAATCGTATAATTTTGAGAAGATATTTGTTTAGTTTCTACAATCTCTGTTTAGTTTCTGCAATTTGGTATTTGGTTTTCTGCTGCTTTTGCGTTCTAGTTTTCTGTGATTGTTGATTATGGCTACTGAAAGAGATGATTCGCTTCAGTCTGTGAGTGTGAGGTTGGATGAGAAGAACTATTCATATTGGAGCTATGTAATAAGAAATTTTCTTAAGGGTAAGAAGATGTGGGGATATATTAGTGGAATTTAAGTGGTACCTAAGAATACTGAAGAAAAAGATACTGCTTTGATAGATGCATGGGAAGCAAACAATGCAAAGATCATTACCTGGATCAACAATTCTGTTGAGCATTCTATAGGTACACAGTTGGAAAAGTATGAGACAGCAAAGGAGGTTTGGGATCATTTGCAACGGTTATTCACGCAATCAAATTTTGCAAAACAGTATCAGTTAGAGAATGACATACAAGCTCTTCACCAGAAGAATATGAGTATTCAAGAGTTCTATTCTGCCATGATAGATCTTTGGGATCAATTAACTCTTACATAATCGGCAGAATTAAAAGCATGTGGTGCTTATATTGAACGTAGAGAGCAGCAACGATTGATACAGTTTTTAACAGCACTTCGTAGTGATTTCAAAGGACTTAGAGGTTCAATTCTGCATCGTTCTCCACTGCTTTTTGTTGACTCTGTTGTTAGTGAGTTATTGGGTAAAGAAATACGTCTTCAGTCTTATTCTGAAAAGGGTGTTATTTCTGCTTCAAATCCTTTTATATTAGCAATACCTTCTAAGCCATTCTCTAATCATCAGAACAAGCCTTATACAAGGGTTGGCTTTGATGAGTGCAGTTTCTGTAAGCAGAAAGGTCATTGGAAGGCTCAGTGTCCTAAGTTGAGACAGCAGAATTAAGCTTGGAAGTCTGGCAGTCAATCACAATCTAATGCTTATAGACCACCTTAGGGTTATAAACCACCACACCACAAAACTGCAGCGGTAGCTTCCCTAAGCTCTATTACTGATCCTAATACTTTGACTGAACAATTCCAAAAGTTTCTCTCTTTGCAGCCACAAGCAATGTTCGCTTCTTTTTCCATAGGTCAGTTGCCTCATAGTTCCTCAGGTATGTCACACTCTGAATGGGTCTTAGATTCTGGTGCTTCCCATCATATGTCTCCAGATTCCTCATCTTTTTCCTCTGTATCCCCTTTGTCCTCCATTCTTGTCATGACTGCTGATGACACTCCTATGCCCTTAGCAGGTGTTGGCTCTGTTGTCACACATCACTTGTCTCTCGCTAATGTTTATCTTATTCCAAAACTCAAATTAAATCCTACATCTGTTGGCCAAATATGTGATTCTAGTGATTATTTAGTCATGTTTTCTGGTTCTTTTTATTGTGCACAGGATCTACAGTCTCAAAAGTTGATTGGGACAGGCCGTAGGGAGAATGGACTATATATTTTAGATGAGTTAAAAGTGCCAGTTGCCGCTACTGCCGCTGCTACCACTACCGTTGGTTTGTCTTCCTTTCGTTTGAATATTTCATCTTCTAGTTTTTATTTATGGCATTCCCGTCTAGGTCATATTTCATCTTCTTGTTTGAGATTTTTACCATCCACAAGAGCTTTAGAAAATTTGAAAACTTGTGACATTTCTGATTGTAATGGATGTAAATTGACAAAATTTTCCACCTTACCTTTTAATCGAAGTATTTCTATTTCATCTTCACCATTTGATTTGATTCATTCTGATGTATGAGGACCTTCTCCTGTTGTCACAAAAGGAGGGTCTCGATATTATGTCTCTTTTATTAATGATCATACTCGTTATTGTTGGGTTTATTTAATGAAACATCGTTCTGAATTCTTTGAGATATATGCAGTTTTTCGAGCTCTTATCAACACTCAACATTCTGCTGTGATCAAATGCTTTAGGTGTGATTTGGGTGGGGAATACACTTCTAATAAATTTTGCCAATTGCTTGCCTTAGATAGAACCATCCACCAAACTTCATATACAGATACTCCTGAGCAAAACGGTGTTGCTGAAAGTAAACATAGGCATATTATTGAAACTACTTGTTCTCTCTTATTATCTCCTTTTGTTCTTAGTGAGTTTTGGGGAGAAGCTGTTCTTACTGCTGTAAGTTTGATTAATACAATTCCATCTTCTCATAGTTCGGGTCTATCTCCTTTCGAAAGGTTATATAGGTATGTCCCTGATTATTTCTCATTTAGAGTATTTAGTTGTACTTGTTTTGTTCTTCGTCCTAATATAGAATGCAATAAGCTATCCCCTCTATCTGTTGTTTGTGTTTTTCTAGGTTATGGTGAAGGTAAAAAGGGGTATTGTTGTTTTGATCCAATAACTCAGAAACATTATATGTCTCATCATGTTGTCTTCCTTGAGCATATACCTTTCTTGTCTATTCCATCCACTGCTCATAGCTTGACTAAATCTGATCTTATTCATATAGATCCTTTTTTTGAGAATTATGGTAATGATACCTCTCCCCATGTTCGATCAATTTGTACTCATAACTCTGCAAGTACTGGTACTTTACTCTCTAGCACACCTAAAGCTCCATTCTCATCTATAACCCCTCAAGCTTCATCTGAGATTATAGATCCACCTCCACGTCAGTCCATCCGCATT
>NW_011499914.1:560567-560767 GCF_000495115.2 Populus euphratica
CGATATCTTCGGGGTACAGTTTTTCAAAGTCTTTTACTTTCATCCACCTCTTCTTTGGAGTTATGTGCATAATCCGATGCTGATCATGGTAGTGATACCACAGATCGCAAATCTATTACCGGGTTTTGTATCTTTTTAGGTGATTCTCTTATTTCTTGAAAGAGCAAGAAACAATCTATTATTTCTCAATCATCCACCGA
>NW_011499914.1:561111-640379 GCF_000495115.2 Populus euphratica
GCATCGTGAGTTTGAGGGGAGATGTTAAATAATATTTATGTAATCTTATTTATTAAGGGTAGAATAGTATTTTCAGCTTAACCTATACATAGTTTATATGTATTTAGGTTAACATCAAACACTCATAATACAAAGATTAATCAGAATTGTAGCCTCCATTTTATGTTTGATCTTTAATTATTTTAACACTAGGGACCTATCGAAGCAATCCATGTAGGATGGGAAAAAATAGTCTTAAAGTACAATGCCCAAGAATTTTATTCCTTTTTATTTTCAATGAAATTGAATTATTTCCAGCAAAAAAATTTTTAATTTTCAACCAAAGAATTTATCCATTTTCTGGGTAGATTTCACAAGTTTAAACCTTCAAAGTAGTGCATCAACCTAAAGCAATTTTCTCCGTTGTTAAAATTGATATCATACTCTAAATACTGTTATTTATGCTTCATATTCTCCATGAGTTCTCTTTTAGCCTTAATGTTAAGGAAGAGCCAACGAAAAATTTAAACTAAATCGGTTCAAGAACTTGGATATTATTACATTGTGTCATTGTTAGTTTAAAATTTATTAAGGCTAACTAAGTATATCACTAGGCTTATGCAAGGGACCTAGGACCATACCATGCCCTTAATGAATATAATTCAGAGAATATGACTTCAGATCTAATCCAAAACACCCACCAGAATCTAACAGCCAATGCCCAAAAGTTTTTCCATGCGAGAAATTCATCAATAGCCAATGCCATTCAAACTCTGTATCAGAGGGAAAAAAGACCGTCCTCCATAGAGTCATCAACTATCACTCAGAAGGTGAAGAAAGGAGCTCTAATGTTAACAGTTTCCAGGAGTTTCTGATAAGAAAAGGATGGTTCATGTTCACAAAAAATTCTCTTACTAAAAAGCAAAATTCTTAAGAGATGTTTTAATATATTCACATTATTTAATTTTTTATAAATAGTGGAAGTAAAATACAGAAACCTAGCAAAGGTGCCTCTAGGAAAAAAAAATCCATGTTATTATATTATACTGTCAATATGTTTACTACATATGAGCGAGCACAAGCTAACAATAAGGAAAACCAGATTTATGCACAAATACTATGTGATCTTGTTATCAAGATGATTTTGAGGCGAAAGGAATCTGTCACATGTCATTAACAACCACGACACCATCGCACTATAGATGATCTAAATTAGGCAGGAAAGAGAAGGAGACTCCTTCAACGATGTTTCTTAGTGCCAAAGCAGTAAAGACAACGTCCTTTATACTCCAATGGTGTTTATAGTGCAAATATTATATGTTTATAGGACAGATACTCTACATATATTTTACCAGAACAATGTTTTTCCTTAAATTTGGCTGTGAAAGAGCCAAGCCAGACCCAATAATATTTTTTAATTAAAAAATAAAAAAAACAATGCTTGTTAATGTTACAATATCTTTCTAATATAAATATTATATGTTTATGGTATGATTCACATTCTAATAAATTCATACCCCTGTATAATATTTTTTTCAAGTCTTTTAAAGTAGTATAATTTAGTGGTAGCTTTATGATTATGTTTCGAGGCTTTATCCTTCTTTTTTTTTTTCCTTAATTCATTATCCTACGCTTCTTAATTCATTATCCCATGCCCAAATTCACTTGTGTTGTTTGCTAGCTTGAGGTTGAAGTTGAGACAAGACGCTTCCCCCCTTCAGCAAATGAGAAGATGTATTTTTATTACATTAATTATTATGACACGTATACTTTATATTTCAAAAAATTCCATAAAAAACATCGGGGCAGCGATCTAGATTTCAAGTCTCTCATTCTTTGTTCCGCTACATCATTAAACAGATTTATCAACGAATTAATTCTGTTGGTGAAATAATTACCGATAGAACACATTCGTCAGTATAATAATTATCAGTAACTCCTATTTTCATCGCTAATTTTATCGTAAATAAAAATACACTCATCGACGGTCTTACAGACGGATACGCCGCGCCCAAAAAAAAGTTTCCCATGAGAACATTACAGATGGAATAAATCTGTCTGCAATTTCAACGGTAATTATGGCATGGCTAGTAATTGTTTGGCAACTTTCTGTGAAATACCGACGGAAAATGTCCGTCAGTATGAACTTGAAATATATAAAAATAATAATTTATTAATAGTAAAAAAACTTAATAAATAAATAAAATTGGATTAAACATTAAAAATATAAAAGTAATGTTAAATAATATTCATTACAAATTTAATGTATTTAAAAAATAAAATTAAACTAGAATAACGGCGGAGTTGGAGGAGGAGGAGGCTGGTTGTTCCCGGGACCATACTGCCAAAAAGGAGCTGCACAAGGATCGTCACCCATCTTTGATCTCATCTCCATGACTATTTGATGGAGGTCATCATAATTCATCGAGAGTTGTTAATATTGTTGTTTCAAGGCAATGAACTCCTCAGACTGGGTGTTCGATACTGATGGAGAGCTTTCAACGATTAAGACACTATGAACCCAACGCAAGTTTTCAGCCATAGTGTTGGAGAGCCTGTAAACCTGATTTTTATCGGGTCCACCAGATGATCCCACCTCCATCCATAAATCTGGATCAAAATCTGGATGGGTTGAAGAATGGTCCCCATATCTCTTCCTCAATCGGCTATTATAGGTCTCCTGAAAATTTCATCGGTAAAAAAATCATCAAATGCAATTCAAGATACAATTCAAGAAAATAATAACTTACAAAATAAAATGAATGAACGAACATACCACGAAGTGCTGAGCATGGTTGTCCATGAATTGTTGCACCCCCTTTTGGCGGTCTTTACTCCACACATACGTCTCTACAAACAACTCCATTGGACTCGGCTCACGTCCAAGAGACGTAACCTATAAAAAAAAATAGGTTGAAAGTTAAATATACTATAAGGAACGATAAATTAATTAATGATATATTTCATTAAAATTAATCTTACCATCTGCTTTGCATGTACGCTGAATTAGACCGATCTGCCAGTGTGCGTGGTCACCGAACCATGAATTTGCTAGTTTCGATTGTTGGCACCGAACTATAAGCGTCGTGAGAACCGCTATGAGGTCATGTGCTCAATATATGCGGTCTATATTTCCCCTGAGATGAATGGCGGTTTGAATTCCTGCCAAACCGCCACCTTATTCCATCCTTCAAGACCGTTATCCCTCGCATGTCTTTTTGATTTTTTTAGGTGTCATACCAAAAATCACGCAACCTACTTTCATAGTAACAAATTAGAATTTAAAACATAAAATTAAAAATTAAAAATAAATATTATTTTTTATATTACCTAATTGCCGCGTGATTCTCACATACCCTTCTTACAACATTGGTGTCCATCCTATCCCGCTCAAATTTGTTCTGTGTATATAAATAATTCATATAAAATAAAAATAGTACAAGATATAAAAGTATAAAAATCATTTATTAAAAATAAGTTGGAAATTAAAAATTAACACCGACCTGAAATTGCTTAAACCATGCATCGATATTAGGTTTCCACTCAGGATGTCTAGAAACCTGACTCCATTGAAACAATAGAATCTCGATCGATGATTTAAATGCCAATGTTATAGTCCTTACAGCCTCAATGTTTGTGAACCTGAAATTAAATAAAAGTAGTAATATTAATTAGTTGTTCATAAATTATGTTATAAGTATATATAAAAAAAACTAAAACCTAAACAAACTTACATTGAGAGGTCATCCTTCCATTGTGTCTGGTACTTTCTGGTGAATTAACCCCGCTGTGAAGGCACACCACTTCTGCGTTGTGAAATCGTGCTAGAAGAGATGGCATCACAAGTTGACGTAGATTCCTTGCCTTGATCAGCACCTAAGGATACATCCTCCTCGCTGCTAGAAAAATTAGCTGCAACTGTTTTCTGACAACGTGCTATAGATTTCATGCTACACATCTACACAAATTTATATGAATAATTACATAATTAACTTTGATTATTTTTTTTATTAATATATATATTAATAAAAAATTATCAATTAAAAACATTTAATTATAAATTACATAGCTCATGTAATATTTAACCTCTAGAATGGGTACATCCATCTAAACTGGACCGGTCCTCCAACTTTTACCTCAAATGGTAAATGTACTGGTAGATGCTTCATTTAGTCAAAAAATGATAGAAGGAATATCATCTCAAGTTTGCATATTATGTCGATGATATTCTTTTCAAGTCTTTTAATGTGATCAACATTCAACTTGCTGGAGCATATATCTCTAAAGAAATGGTTGATCTTCGTTAGTGCATCTTATATCTCCTTTGACAACAAATCACGAAAAGCTAATGGGATGCGTGTTTGCATAAACACATGACAGTCATGACTCTTCATTCTATATAATCTGCATTCCTCCGTACTAACCAGCTTTAATATGTTCGAGGCATGTCTATCGAGGAAACGCAAACTCTTAAGCCATTTGTAGACTAGTAGTTGTGCGTTTTTCTCTAGCACGAAGCTTACTCTTGGTTTTGCGACCCGTGACCCATCACAAACCAACTCCATATTTTTATGGTTACAAAATAGCGTTACATCCAATCTAGCATTGATGTTGTCCTTTGTCTTCCCCTTCACATCCATGATGATGTTGAAAATATTCTCAAACACGTTCTTTTCAATGTGCATGACATCAAGGTTATGGCGGAGAAGATTTGTCTTTCAATAAGGAAGCTCCCAAAAGATACTTTGCTTCACCCAATTATAGGTCAAACCAAAACCAAAAAACTTTTGTTTACCTAATTGGAGACCAAACACAATGTCACAATACTCTAATACAACATCAAATAATTTTTCACCAGAAAGATGTTGGGGTGCAACATGCTTTTCAACTCTGCCAACAAAGAAATCCTTTCTGTTCTTTCTATACCTGTGGTTATGTGGCAAGAAATGACGATGATAGTCAAAAAAAGAAGCTTTACCCCCGTTTGCTAGCGTGAATGCCTTGTTGTTCTTCATATAGTATGGACATGCTAGCTTTCCATGTGTGCTCCAATTAGAAACCATTCCATAAGCTAGTAAATAATTGATAGTCCACATCAATGCCGCTCTCATAACAAAATTTTGTTTCCTCGATATGTCATAAGTCAAAGCTCTAAAGGACCATAACTGTGTCAACTCATCAATCAATAGACGAAGACAAACATCTATATTCCACCCTGGACTGCTGGGACCTGGTATGACCATAGATAAAAACATGAATTTCGACCTCAAACACATCCCTGGTAGCAAGTTATAAATCGTTAGTATGACTGGCCAATAAGAATAAGGATCAGCAAATGACCCAAATGGGTTGAATCTGTTTGTGCACAATCCAAGATGCACGTTCCTTGATTCAGCTGAAAAGTAAGGATGCATATTGTTAAAGTTTTTCTAGGCTTCACCGTCAGAAGGATGAACCATCACTCCATCAACCGCATGGTGTGATTGGTGTCATGTCATGTGCTCAGCAGTCCTTGGTGACATGAATAACTTCTGCAGTCTAGGTGTGATTGGAAAGTATCTAAGTTTTTTATATGCCACGAGAGTCTTCCCTCTACTAGTTTTGGGTTTGTAATGGGAATGCCCGCATGTCATGCACTTGGTCATCTCAGTATTTTTAAGGTAGTATAACATGCAGAAGTTATGGCATATATCAATTTTCTAGTATCTTAAATCGAGGGGTTTCATTATGGATTTGGCAACATAGAAGTTCTTTTTCAGCCTATTCCCTCCAGGTAAAATGTTTCTCGCTCATTCAATAATCTTGTCATATTCGGCCTCACTCAACCCATGATCTGACTTGATGGTGAACACCTGTGCTACGACTGATAATTTATTGTGGCTCGTACAACCATCCCATAAGAGTTCCTCAGAATCTCTCAACAGATCAAAAAACCTTATTGCATCTGTATTAGGTTTTTCTTTTATGATTGAACATTCCCTGACATTACCTTCACTCACTGTCATTGCATCAATAATCATATTTCTGTAAGGATTACTATTCTCATTTCGAACTTCGTGCATGTTGCTAACACTAGAAGTTGACCCAATCACCTGTTCTTCCATGCTCTCATCAGGAACAAATAGTTCTCTGTGAGCATACCAACACATATTATTCTCCATGAACCCTTTGGTTAGAAGATGCATCGTTATAATATCTTGATACAGAAACTTTAAATTTTTACACTTCCTGCATGGACACTTAATACCTGCCATCAGTAAAATTTCTCGGAATAGATGTTGCACAATTAATAAAACCCTGGACACCGTTACAATAATCCATCCTCCGCAATCCTTAGGGTGAGTCCCGATATATCCATAAAAGATCATCTATGACTTCTATTGAACCTCTATAAAACATAACAAAAATATTGGTTTTCCCCGACATTATCCAACAAACTAAAACAACACGTATGCTAAATATTCATTATCAAATGTCAACTATCAACGTTTATACATACAAATTTATACATATATAAATTTATAGAAATCACAACTTAGAAATAGAATTGATAACAATTAAACAAGACTCGTTAAACAAGCTATTATTTATTTATTTATTTCACCACAACACATTTAATTCGGTGTAATTCAAAAAAAAATTCAACAATTTACACACAAATATAATTTGATAAAATCTAAAACAAACTATAATAACTACAAAATTATACATTCATACTACAAGTTTCTTTGAAAATAACAATTAAACAAGTACAAACGTTAACAAAATACATATACTAAAACAATAAAATTCACAATTAAATATTAAAACTAAAAAGGATAGATTTACTTATAAGAAAATGATAAAATCTACAAGAAATAGATATTGTGACCACGTATAAGATATAAGAAACTTGAGTGCTCGTGTTGAGAATAGTGAAGAGTTGGGATGGATGGTTGGCTGCAGTTTGGGAAGGGAGAGGTGGGATGGAAAAGAAGAAGAAGAAGAAACAGAGGAAGAGAGTGTCGACAGTTGAGTGGGTATATAATGGTTTTTTTTATGGAATCACCAACGGATTACTTCCGTCGGTGATTCCATAGGTGATTTCATCAGTGAAAGTGTCACGTCACTGTACAACTATCTCAGTTTGAATCCCTCGATCATTCCGTCGATAAAATCATCTGACGTCACCACGTCGTTGCATATTTCTAGACAAACTGTATACCCCGTCGGCAAAACAATCGGTATATACCAATTATTTCACTGATGGATCTATGCTGTCAGTATATATTGACAGAATTATGTCTGTCAAGAATTATTACCGATAAAAAAAGTTTATTGATAATCCTATTGGTTTTCTTTATTTTTCTGGTAATATTCAAAACATTATCCTACAACGTAAAAGTTATTAATTTCTTTATTTAGTCAATAATTTTTCACGGCCTTCTCACGGTTAGGAGATCTAACTCAAGAACAGACTCGGAAAAAAAAAATCTAAATTATTATGTTAATCTGAATAATTTATTTTCATTAAAATATTAACAACTTGTCCTACTCCTGTCCACTTAAATTTGACAACCGGTCAAACTAATATTTGTTTTGACTGAATAAGTTGGCGAAGCAAAAAATATTAGGGAATTTCCATCCAATTCCTCCTCACCACAAAATTGTGGTTTAATTTTGCTCATGGTGACTTGGTATTTGATTTTTTTGACTTATTTTTTTCATCAATGTCCAATCTTTAATGCTCATTTGGGAATGTGTGTTGGGTTGTGACTTGTCTTTCTAAATCATAATCGATAATTGATAGAACAATCTCAGGCATGTTAATAAAAATCTTATGTGTAATATATCAAAGTGAAAATCTTAACCATCCATTTTTGTTTATAATTGATTTTTTTCTAAAAAATAAGAAGAAGAAAAGAGATTGAAATGGAGTAAAATGATATTATTTTTTACATCATGAAAACATGATTTGGATCTTTTGCGTTGTCTAGTTCATATGACGACTATCGTTGAATGTTATAAAATAACCGAGGAAAAATACATTGATGAAGAAGCATTTTTCCAAGTTTTAAGGCCATGCATAGCTTTCACGCTTTTGAATCTGTGGTTTCATTGAACTTGCTAGCAAGTTTTGCTGCAAATTCTGTAATATTCTTTTCAGAGCTTCCACCTTCACCCATGGCTGTTTTTGCTAGTTTCTTCCATTTCTCAGAATTCCTTCTCATCTCACTCCCTCTTTCGCTTTCCATGACTTCCCTTATACACTTTTCTAACTCTTCCTTAGTGACAATCCCCTTTTCATTTGCCTTCACTCTAACTCCTACACGCCAAACATCTGCTATGTACTTCGCATTTGTTGGTTGATCAGTCCACTGTGGCACTGCTACCATTGGCACTCCTAAGCTCAACGCTTCAAGCGTTGAGTTCCACCCACAATGAGTCATGAAGCAACCAACAGACTTGTGAGATAGAACCTCTAGCTGAGGGCTCCAGGTCACAATCAGACCCTTCTCTGAGGACCCCTCCACAAAGTTGCATGGAAGTTTTTTCTCTTCTGATTCTCTGACTACCCACAAGAAGTAGCAGCCACTCCTCCATAGGCCCCAGGCTATTTCTGCCATTTGATCTTCTCCCAGAGCAGCCAAGCTTCCAAATGACACGTAGACCACGGACCCAGTTTCCTTTGCGTCTAGCCATTCCATGCAACCGTCGAGAGCAGGTTTGAAGAGGCTGAGGCCATACTCGGTGTCATCCTCTAGCTGCCTGTCCAAGTAAACTGATGGAATCATGGGTCCTATTGGCTTGATTGACCTCTGGCCTGCCAGCCAGTTTACCACCTGATACAAATAAGCAAAATCTTGAGTACCATAGAATTGAAGGCAGCATGCTTTGCAAATATGGTAATATCTATTAGTAAGAGCAGAGAAAAAAGAATTCAATTAGGAATTCGAAGTACTGCTACTTTTCTTTATGTAACTTCTTCAGGGATACCTCCTCCTCCAGGGGGTTGAAACTGTTCACAAAGACCCAATCAGCTCCCCTGAAATTCAAAAACTGATTGACTACTAAGGTAAGTATAGATGAGTATTCTGATTCCATGTCGTGCACGAATGATGGCAGTTCATCAACGTCTAGAGGTGGCAGCCCTGGAACTGATACAGGAAGCTTCTCTAGTGGGATCTTTAGCTGCCCCTCATGGATTTGGTAGTAGACAGAGTTAACAGCACATGACTGTGTGAAGAAGGAAGCCCCAGTGAGGCCAAGGTGTCTAGCTATCTCTAGAACCCAAGGCATGAATGAGTCATACACTAGGCAACTTACTGGATGCCCAGAAGAGATACCTAGTTCCACAACGAGTTGTGACAGTTTTTGTGTCACTGTAGCTTGGAATTGTTTTAGAAGGTCAGCTATGGAACGGCTGCCTGTATCAGAACCATCAGAAATGGTCACCACTTTGACACAGCCAAGCGAGGCAGGCGTCGAGAGCGTCTGGCTTGAGAAGATGACCAGTGTTACTTGGAGTCCTTTGGAGGCTAGGCGCTTGGAGAACTGGATCATGGGGTTAATGTGACCTTGAACAGGATAAGGTATGACCACTACATGACAGATTCTTTCTTGCTTCTCCATTTCTCTAATTAACAAAACCAGTCTTTGCGCTTTTCGTTGTCGTATAGGAGTTCTCCTGCCTGCATATATGTATGCCTTTTCTGTCCAAATTGTGTGGTCCGAAAAAACCACTGCTGATCTGATGATCATAATGTTGTATTTCCTAGATTTTTTTTATGAATTTCACTTACGTGAGAGAAAGGAGTACAATTTTCGTTATAAAGATGTTTCAAATCCCTTAAATTAAATTCAATTTAGAAATTTTAATAAAATTTCATGTTTTAAACCATTTTAAGTATCAATAATGAAATTCTAAATAGAATTTAATTTTTAGAAATGATAAAAAAATAAATAGATGCCACTCCTTTGATTTACAATTCTAAAATAAAAAATTTAAATTTAAAACTAACCTTCTCAAAACACCTATTTATTATTTTCTTAGAGATATTTAAAGAAATAAAATAAATAATATAAAAAAATTAAATAAAATGAATTCAATCTTTTTTAAATACGACAATTTTCATATGTATTGGCTTACGTATGCAATTGGAAGGGAAGGTAGATGGTTCTACCCTACACTTCAACTACCAGTCATTTTTCTTGTCCTTATGGTTTGATTGATGACAATATTGATCCAATATCTGAAATCAAATAACATGTAATGTGTGAGGTTTAATGCTAGTAAAAACAAGTGTGCTGTCAATTTCATCATTACCATGGTAAAACTAAAGCCTGTTACTCCAGGCTTTTCAGAGTACGTACATGAATTAATTTTACATGAAAGTGGGGGGCTTCTGCTCATGCAGTGGGGTTGGATTCAAAGCATCTTCATGCACAAGATTTTACAGGCATAGCAGATTTAGTTATAGCTCCAGTACATACAGATTGTTTTATAAACCTACAATTTGGCGCTGATATTATCAAGCTCAGCAAGTGCGCACGGCACCTACTGAGACTCATTTGTCGTTTCCTTGCTCAAGAAGGCTTTCTGTGTTGTAACTACTGCCCCATGCCCTCTCCTTCCAAATCTGCTCAACTTCAACAAATGCCAGCCCCATGGTCTCTGGGACATACATAATCACAAACACAACTGCGAGCACTGCTATGCCAGCAAGCATCAAGAAAGTCGAACCTGTTCCTACTGCTTCGGCAATTGAAAGGAAAGTTTGGGCTACTATCAGATTGGAGATCCAGTTAACAGTAGCTGACATGCCCCCGCATATTCCTCGATATTGTTCGGGATATATCTCTGAGTTCACAGTCCATGGAACAGGTCCCATTCCTGGTGAGAAGCAAGCAATATACAGGGCTAACCCCAAAACTGCAATCCACCCATAGAGTTCATCTGAAGAACCAGATGACTTGCCAAAAAATGCTCCAGCAAGAATGAAAAGTGATGCAATTACACCAGCTAAGCTTGAGATGGCCAACTTTTTCCTCCCGAAATGATCAATAAGGTAAATGCCAAGAACCGTTCCCGCAGCATTCATGGCAGCGATAACAAGGGACAGGAGAAGTGCTAATTGGTTGGAACTAAAACCAGCCATCTGCACAATGGTTGGGCTATAGTACATGACTGTGTTGATACCAGTGAACTGCTGAAAAGCCTGCAACATCACAGAACTCTCGGTTATTATTTGTTATGATGCTTGTTAAGGACGGTGTTCTTTTTACTGCTGCAATTTTGTTAGCTCATGCCTCCTTTTGTGTTTCACCTGGACACTAGTGTATTTCAATGGAAAGAATATCAGATGATCCATATTTCAAACACTGTCACAATGCCAGAAGCACTTAAAACTCGTATGATTACCCAAATGTACGGTCAATAAGCAGCAAGGGACTCAATACAGATAAAAGATGATGGATAGCTCACACATACGAATTCTATTTCTTGTAGAGGAGGAGTTAGGCATGGACCTTTGCATCAAAGCACTCCAAAATTGATAGAACACCAGATTTCTATATTCAGTAACCAGCAAGCGAATCAAAGGACAAAAAAATGGCAGTCAACTGGCTCTACACCAAAAAATTTCTATATCAACTCCACTAAGTGTCCATCTCCGTGGCATGGGCCAGAAAAGAACCCAGTAAACATTGATTTTTACTTTTCATATTTAGAAAAATAAGAAGATAGTCCAACCCTATGAAAGAGCAAAGAGGTTCAGCATCTTGTTAAAGTACTATTAGTGATGCCATCTTAAAGCAACAGATTAAACTGCTAATTTAAAAAATTATTAGTTTCCTCATGGGAATTACCGTCAGATGGGCAAAAAAAATAGAACCTGGTTTATAAATTGATTGCAAGTTCGCACATTAGTGATGATGCATGGATGCCAGCTTGTATTAGCAGCACATCAAACGATCAATGTCAGTCATTCTAAGGCCAGAGATGCAATTTAGTAGATAAGGGGGTTTGCCAGATCTTTTACCTGAAGTCCAGCCCCAACAAGAAATGCAAGTCTGATTTCTTTTGACTTGAACACATCTGAGATTTTGACATCATTCCTTTTCTGGCACTCTTCCTCTTCAGTAATAGAAAGGTGATCAATTTCATCCTGTAACCGAGCAACGTCATATATTTTAGAAAGTATTGCAATGGCTTTAGCTTTGTTGTCCTGCATATTAAGATCAATGATATTTAGATGTAAATACATGAAAAGAAAAAAGCTTATGTCAAAACAGAATTCAGAAAATATTTTCTTCAAAAAAGTATCCTTGTTGTGTATACCTTCATGAAAAGCCACCGAGGAGACTCTGGCAAGCATAACATGATGCAGAACTGAATCACAGCGGGCACACCAGCAACTCCAACCATCCACCTCCAAGTTCCAGGGACCTATAGAAGCAATAAAAACGTTAGAAAGCCATTTAGGATGGGAAAAAATAGTCTTAAAGTACAATGCCCAAGAATTTTATTCCTTTTTATTTTCAATGAAATTAAATTATTTCCAAATTTGTGAAGCAAATAAGATTTTAATTCAACCCAAGAATTTATCCATTTTCTGAGTAGATTTCACAAGTTTAAACATTCAAAGTAGTGCATCAACCTAAAGCAATTTTCTCCTGTATTAAAATTGAGACCATACTCTAAATACTGTTATTTATGCTTAATATTCTCCACGAGTTCTCTTTTAGCCTTGATGTTAAGGCAGAGCCAACAAAAATTTTAAACTAAATCGGTTCAAGAACTTGGATATTATTACATTGTGTCATTGTTAGTTTAAAATTTATTAAGGCTAACTAAGTATATCACTAGGCTTATGCAAGGGACCTAGGACCATACCATGCCCTTAATGAATATAATTCAGAGAATATGACTTCAGATCTAATCCAAAACACCCACCAGAATCTAACAGCCAATGCCCAAAAGTTTTTCCATGCGAGAAATTCATCAATAGCCAATGCCATTCAAACTCTGTATCAGAGGGAAAAAAGACCGTCCTCCATAGAGTCATCAACTATCACTCAGAAGGTGAAGAAAGGAGCTCTAATGTTAACAGTTTCCAGGAGTTTCTGATAAGAAAAGGATGGTTCATGTTCACAAAAAATTCTCTTACTAAAAAGCAAAATTCTCAAGACATGTCTCAATTCATTCAAATTATTTTTCTATAAATAGTGGAAGTAAAATACAGAAACCTAGCAAAGGTGCCTCCAGGGAAAAAAAAAAATCCATGTTATTATATTATATTATATTGTCAATATGTTTACTACATATGAGCAAGTACATACTAACAATAAGTAAAACCAGATTTATGCATAAATACTATGTGATCTTGTTATCAAGATGATTTTGAGGTGAAAGGAATGTGTCACATGCCATTAACAACCAGGGCACCATGGATGATCTAAATTAGGCAGGAAAGAGAAGGAGACTCCTTCAATGATGTTTCTCAGTGCCAAATCTTAAAAAGGACCCCCAAATTATATCTTGCTGTCTCTTCAAAGCTGCACAATGTGAAACCTTTCACACAAGAGTAAATGTAATGAAAATAACACAATTTCTCTAGGCAATAACTCAGCATTGGGAAGTAGAATAGTTGCAGCAATTTGTCACTCAAGAGAAGCCATTAGAAAGAGATTTGCTTAGTAAATAGAATTTAGAATTTTGTACTCTCAAGATCACATGATCTTCTGCCAATTACTTATATAATTTCCCTCCACAGCTCCCCACTCTAAGAACTAATTAAACATTCCCGTTTTCCATTTTATAATTGAACATAGCGGGGAGAAAACTTTGATCATGTAGAAACAACCCAATGCTATTGGGCTCCTCCTCTGACAACCTCATGAATAATTTTGAACTACTTCAACAAGAAAACATCTATATGAAATAGCTTTGTTCTGACCTAGAACATTATAAAGAGTAGTAACAACTGTCTTTTGTTTAAAAATAATTTACGACTAACAATTTGGACCACAAGTTTTTACAACATTTAGAAAACCAAGTGGACATGAAAAGAAACATTCTTGCAAACCGCATCAGATAGAAAGAATACTGGAATTTCATGATATACATTTTCAAATGCAGAGAATCAGTATCTTCAATGGAAAAATGCTTTATAGGCGGACCCTGAACTGTATTGTAACAAACTGCGAAATAATGACAGATAAACTGACCTCAGTAAAGGCAAGATTTACAAGATAGGAAAGAAACTGTCCACCGGTAATCATAAGAACATTTGTGCTTACTAATCCTCCTCTTACTTCTGAAGGAGATGCTTCCGCAATATACACAGGAGCAGTAACAGATGCTATACCGACACCCAGGCCAACAAAAAGCCGTCCCAATATAAGAACATAGGGATTCGGGGCAGCCGCCATAACAACGGATCCAGCAGCAAAGACAACGTCAGCAAGAAGGGTAGCTTTCTTGCGTCCATACGCATCATTGATCCAACCGCCTCCTGCAGCTCCTATTATTGCACCAATCAATGCCATACTGACAATAGTTTCCTGCCAAGTTAAAAAAATCATTATGATGGATAACCTCCAGATCAAAAAATAACCATTTGTCTTCTTTTTTATCATTAAAATTTTTAGTAGTTCTACTATTTTCACTATTTTCCATTTGGTAATGGTAGTAGTTTTGACTATAGATAATTCTGCTTCCTATTTAAGCAGTTTTGCTTGCTTTTCTGAAAAATCCCAAAACAAAAAAACAGAGATTAAATCTTTAGCAAGAGCAGAAACCCTTCATTTCACCAACAAATTTCCATACGAAAAATTGTTCCCTGTGAAGTGGAACAATCATTACGATGATGGATAACCAATCAAGACCTCCAGATTTATAACAAAATCATCGTTTTATTATAGTTATCATCATTCAAAAGTTCAGGAATTTCTCATTTCTCGTTCAGAAATTAAAGTATTTCTCATTACAGATGCAGCTCTACTTGATTCTCACTTTTTTTATAAACCCCGTCAAAGAAGCAGCGCAAAGTTAAATCTTTGGCAAGAAATGACAAAAATCATTACCTGTAAAAAGCTACTCTGATTAACCACCTCAAATTCATCTTTTATATACAAAAGAGCCCCTGAAATTACACCTGCATAAACAACATTTCCTCATCAAACAACACACCATCTAATCTTTAATAAATTAAAACACCCCTTTGCTTATTTTTCCAAAAAAAAGTTAACCAAACGTTTGATTCTTTTTCTTACCAGACTGAAAACCGGAGACCATAAAGATTGCAAAAGAAAATAAACTTTTACCAGTATCGTAGCCGAAAAGGAGACCGCCAATGCCAGCAGCAACCGTCAATCCAATTACATAAGAATTACTAAAATACGACATTCTTCTCTCCGGAAACATGTCTAAATACCCTGAACTTCCCGGCAAAAAACCGGAACTTCCCGGTGAGGACTGGATCGTCATTTCCCTCTCTTTCAACCAATCAAATGCCAGCAAGCGAAAAAAAAAAGCTAGCAGATTAAAAGGAAGGGCTGGTAGTAGGTAATGAAACAGTGATTAAGCATTCAATTTGGAGGACTAAGGAAAGAAGAGGCTCAGTGATAAATAAGGAAATGGAGTTAATGCTTTTGATTAGATTAAATGAAGAGAACCTAATCTAATCAAATCAAGATCAAGATTCGGTAGGCGAAAGCCAGCAAGGGCAAAATGGGCTCTGCTGGCCTTTCGGGTTCTGTGATTTAATGCTGAGAATCTGCGGGAAACTTGAGTAAAGAGATTTCTTGAGACAATTTTGGAGAGAAAAGTGAGAAATTTAGACAAGAAAGCGAGGAACTGTAATGATTTATGTAGGAGAAACGTGACCTCAAAGTTTAACACGTAAGTCTTCTCAGAATAACTTGGAAAACTACAAAAAAAAAAAATGCTCGGTGTGACTGGGTACTTTGCATTAAATAACAGACCAATGACGTGGAAGACTAGTCAAGTGAAAGGGAATAGTGAAATCGTAGTTGTCGGATATATTTTTTTAGTCACTTTGTAGGCTAAGAAAAAGACCCATGCTATGGATAGATATAAAAAGAAGAAAAAAAATCATGATTATAATATATTTTATTTTATTTTTTGAATTGTGCTTTGAGATATAACTAATAAAATATTGTTAGTTATTTTTCAGGTACTTTAAAAATTTTCAAGTATATAATTTAGAAATATTTAAAAAATAATATAATTCATTTAATTATTGGATTAACATATAGGTTATTTAAATAAAACCGAATGATTTATTTTTATTAAAACGATAATATTTTATTTAATCTTGATTTTTTAAATAAATAATAATTTAACTAGATTAATTAGGTTTGGTGAAATCATATTTTATTTGATTAAGATAAAACTCAATCTAGATTAAATTATAAGTTTCAAAATTTTTATATTAATTCATCAATTTTGCTGAGTTTAACAAATATGATTTATATAAATCTAATTTCTCAATTGTTTTGGTATGAATGGCTTGGAATAAAATGTTAATTTAATGTAATTGGGCTTGAAGTTGAAATTTTTTATATAAATGGTATGCTTTTAAAAGAAAAATATTTAAGTGGAAAAAGAAAGGTTTACCTAAAATAACTTTTGATAAACAAAATTTCAAATTTGATGAATATGAGTGAATTTCAACATCATAAATTATCACGTTTTTCTTAGTTATTGCATGGGTGGTTTATTTTTCATTTGTAAAAAGGTGAAATTAGTTTGAATATCTATAAATTTTAAATTAGTTTGATGGTTGGGTCTTGTTTATTTATGTATTTTAAAAATATTTTTGAAAAAATTTAATATTTTTTTACTTTAAAAATGATATTTTTTAGTATTTTTAAATTATTTTAATATACTAAAATAAAAAATAATTTTAAAATAAAAAATTATAAATATATATTTTAACATAAAAAATTATTTAAAAACAACTGCTTACAAATAACTTCAACATCTCGAATGGTGAGGAATTGAAAGGAGAAGGGACCTACAATGGTAAATTGCAGGTGACATTAGAGAATTTCTTTATTTTATGCACGTTTTTATTTTATTTTTATCTTGGCGGTTTAATGTGGCCCAAGTGGCTGTTAGATAAGAATTAAGACAAATAACTAACGTACACTCACCACATAGAAAAGAACCTCACTCCTAAGATATAGAATTCTCTCTGTACTCGCTCTCTGGTTCGTTTTGACCCTGTATTTTAAGCAGGGTCGTTTTAGGAATTAAGATAAGAGCTTGTATAATCCGCGGTGAAGTCACGCGCTATGGATCAAGTTCGATTTTCTTTCTCCGGACAAGTGGAGATTTGGCTTTTGCTCCTCCATAAGGCAATGAAAGATTGCACGTTCGGCGCGTGAAGTGCACGATTCCGGTGATCAGAAATTTGAGGCAGTAGCGTTATTGGAATTCCATGAAATTTAATAATTTTGTCTTAAATATATTAGGTTGGTGAGAGGGGCCTACTTTTATGATCAACTGAAAATGAAATTTATTTACGACCGATAAAAAATGACGTAAGAATATTTTTTATTGTAAGAAAATATTCATCATTTAGTGTAGATAATATTGAATAATAAGAGAATGGATATGCTGCTTTTTACATATATACCCCCCTCCCCTCCGTCTTAAATCATCCCCAGCAGTATAAATAAACAAATAAATTGTCAGCTGAATAGTATAGTTATATTAGACAGTTTGATTCGACACGTGCCGATTTTAATAATTTGCTCCTAAAGAGTCACCTTCCAAGAAGAACAATATTAAATAACATGAGCACCACGGCATTAGCCTAGCAGAAGTGTTTGCTTCTTCCACTAACACAGGTTCGATCCTTGGAGTTACATGTCTGTTAGTCCCGTGCTGCTTTACCTGCCTGCTGGGTTTGTAGGGTATTCAGTGGGCCGTGGAAATTAGTCGTGTTGCGCGCAAGTTGGCCCGGATACCCCACGTAAATCAAAAAAAAATATATATATATTAAATAACATGAACAGCAGCTCAGCAATTTGGAGGCAGCCTCCAGGCTCCATTATTGACAGCAGCTCAGCGTTTTGGAGGCAGCCTCCAGGCTCCATTATTGACCCGTGTGAGGTTGTAAGGTTCATGAACCTGCCGGAATCATCAAGCTGCCCGTACCTAGAGTTCGACATCACAACGACCTTCAATTTCTTATCTCATGCAATGTCACTATTGGTCAAATGGCCATGTTTTTGTTTTTGTTTTGTGGGAATGAATGCCCATCACAATCTTTTATTCGATGATCCAACTTCTTCAAACTGATTTGCCACCTTATTGTAAGAGATGACGAAAAAAACTTCACGTTTCATGAGATATTATCCTAGGCAAGATATGCGAGACTGATTATACACTAAAAATATGTTTGAAGATATGTTTGTAGTTATATTTTAAAATATTTTTTATTTAGAAAAATATATTAATAATATTTTTATTTTTAAAAATTATTTTTCAAATCAGCACATCAAAATAATTTAAAAGTATATTAATTTAAAAAAAATTAATTTTTTTAAAAATACTTTTAAAACGCAGTTGTACTTAATAACTGAATTAGTTATCAAATTGGTTGTGTTGTAAAAATAAATTCCTTATAATAGGTTTTTAACGGAATGATTTTTTAATATTTAAGTTAGTGAATATTTAAAAAATAATAAATGAGAAAATGCAAGTGTTGAATTTGATAAAATGAAATTATGACTTGAATTTGATAGACACTATTTTGTTTATGCAGCAATCCAATATATAAAATTATGACTTGAACCTATTTTGTTTATGCAGCAATCCAATATATTTATAGGCTTTAGTTATATTGGATTTTTTTGAATTTGCATGAAAATTGACAAGTGAAAATATTAATGCTTATAATTAAAAATAGTGTCTATGCTTTATTAGTAACATGTTTGGTATATATTATGATGGTTAAAAATAACTATTGGTCGAGAAAAGAAAGCCTAATTTACATAAAATATGATGCGTGGCTGCATTTTCTATTTTCTGTTAGAAAAGATTGCACCAACTTGTGTAAAAATGTATATTTGTGGAGATTATACAAGGGAATATATCATTTGAAAATTAGTGGGTGAGATGGGCGCTGGGAATCGAAAAAATATCTATGTGCATGCACAATGAATAGCTCGTGCGGTGAAAATGGAGAGAAAGGCAGGGGATGTCTGAGAGAGAGGAGAGAACACATGCATCCTCCTCAACTACGAGAGCAACCCTTTAAAGTTAAGCTAGGATTTTAACTAAAAAGTCAAGTCCCCTCAATTTGTCTTGCATGATTTTAGGTGAACTGCAAGTTTTGATTAAATCACGATTGTGTGTTCTCAATTCGGGTGCTTATGTCCAATTTCCTGCCTTTCAAAGGAACAGTAGCAAAAATACAGTCGTTATATTTTGCTTCATGCGTATATTCTCCTTGTAATTCCTATCAACTCCTGTTTTAAAGATTAAAGAAGAAAAATCATGGAAAGAAAACTAACGAACTGTTTCAAGTTATTTTCAAATGTAATCAAATCACGTATTCAAACGCTTGTCACAGAGTATCATTCCTGAAAGTTGTAAGCAACTTCACGTTTATCCGCAAAGAAACTTCATTCAAAACTTGTCTCGCCAGATTGATGTCAGTTCCCTTGCTTGACAGAGTAGAGTCTTATTTCTATCAGCCATCCCAAGCTCCACTGCCTACACCCTTGCTTCAAAATAATTACAAAGAAGTTTAACTCTCGATTTCAGAAGCATCAAGCATTTAGTATTGGATGTTTTTATAGTATTACTGCCAGCAAGCGTATCAATGCCTCAGCTTCAAACAGAATTATACCAGCAATTTGCCAAAATAATCATAAATGGCCATCCTATGTCCCCCTGTACACATGATCTCAATCATCCTGTGCAAATCAAAATTATATCAAAACTCCTCCTGTTGTCAGTCACAAGAAGTTTAATTCCCGCTGAACAGTATAAAACTTCAAGTTACAAAGTTTTTTTCTTGAGAACATACCGTACATGTATTCAACAAACAAAATGACATATAATCGTATTCCGCAAACAGAAAAAGCTATTTGAAAACAATAAATAAATGTATAAATAAAATAAAACTCAGTGGAAGTGCTTTGCATATTTATTTGTTTTCATTTGCAAAAGAAAGGTAGCATCCACGCAAATTGCAGCCAAGAGCATCTTCAAAGTTACTTATTATGAAAATCCAAATACGTCTAATCATCTAGAGAAGAATTAAACAGCTTTCATTGCTCAACTCAGAAATGAGCATAAACAAAATAAGTTGTTCTGCCCTTGATGCATCGTTGCTCTGGAGAAATCCTCAGACAATAACATTGTATGGGCAAACACCTGGTGGACAGCCATCCTCTTCCATTTTTCTGAAAGCTTTGTCTGCTTCATCCATCAAATCTTCTCATTGTTCTGAAGAAATCCTCACAATAACATTGTATGAGCAAACATCTGGAGGACAGCCATCCTCTTCCATTTTTCTGAAAGCTTTGCATGCTTCATCTATCAAATCTTCTCGTTGTTCTGGAGAAATCCTCAGATTATAACATTGTATGGGCAAACGTCTGGTGGACAGCCATCCTCTTCCATTTTTCTAAAAGCTTCGCATGCTTCATCTATCAAATCTTCTTGTTGTTCTGGAGAAATCCTCAGACAATAACATTGTACGGGCAAACATCTGGTGGACAGCCATCCTCTTCCATTTTTCTGAAAGCTTCGCATGCTTCATCTATCAAATCTTCTTGTTGTTCTGGAGAAATCCTCAGACAATAACATTGTACGGGCAAACATCTGGTGGACAGCCATCCTCTTCCATTTTTCTGAAAGCTTCGCATGCTTCATCTATCAAAATCTTCTCATTGTTCTGGGGAAATCCTCAGACAATTCCATTGTATGAGCAAACATCTGGAGGACAGCCATCCGCTTCCATTTTTCTGAAAGCTTCGCATGCTTCATCTATCAAAATCTTCTCGTTGTTCTGGAGAAATCCTCAGACAATAACATTGTATGAGCAAACGTCTGGTGGACAGCCATCCTCTTCCATTTTTCTGAAAGCTTTGTATGCTTCATCTATCAAATCTTCTCTGCAAAGTCCATTTATTATTACAGTAGATACCCTAGCATCAGGTTGCAATCCATTGAATGTGCATTCCATAAACAGTTCCCTTGCAGTTTTAAGATTCCCGGATTTGTACAAGGCACGAATCAGGATATCATAGGTTACCAAATTAGGTTTCAAGCAACTATCTTGCATTGCTCTAAACAATCTCAATGCATTATCAAGATACCCTAGTTTGCATAAGCTGTCGAGCAAAATTGTGCAAGTTACTAAATCTGGGGAGCAGCCCTGGGCTTGCATATCCTTGAAAAGCTCTTTTGCTTCACAATGTCTCCCTGCTTGGCACAAGCCACTAATAAGAGTGTTGTAATTAAAAGTGTTAGGAATTAAGCCTCGAAAACTCATTTCATCGAAAAGTTCTCTTGCCTCATCTATCCTCTGGGCCTTACAATATCCATTGATTAAGATGTTGTAACTAACAACATTAGGCATGCAGCCCTTGGTTATCATTGCATCGAATACCATTCTAGCTTCAAAAACTTTGTTTTGCAAACAATAGCCGTTCATCAATGAATTATAAGTCGCATAATTAGGCTCCACACCCTTTTCAATCATTATTTTGATTATTCCTTGAGCCTCTGAAAGCATGCCTTCTTTACAAAGTTTATCAACCAAAATATTGAAGGTAACTACATCTGGCATGATGTTCAGACTCATCATTTCATTGAACAATGCTGAAGCCTCTTCCTTCTGGTCTGAATTGCATAGACCATGCATTAAGATACTATAAGTGAATACATCAGGCCGAACGCCTTTACCCTTTATCTCAGAGAAGATATCTAAAGCTTCATTGACTAGTCTATCCTTGCAAAGGCCATCAATAATTGTATTGTAGATTACAATATCCGGTCGGCCACCCACCTTGTCCATTTTCTTGAGCAATCCAACAGCGACGGTGGTTTTCCCAATCTTGCAAAAACCTTTTATAATCGTATTATAAGTATGTAGATTGGGTTGATATCCGCTCGCCACAATCTCATCAAAGAATTCCATAGCACGAGCAAATTTATCCTCAAAACAAAGCCCATTAATTAAACTAGAAAAAGTCACAGCATCAGGTTCAAAACCAAGCTTAATGATTTTTCCCAAGACAGAGAAGGCAAAATCGACACGTTGCAAGCGAGAGAAGCAATTGATCAAAATGTTAAAATGAAAGACATCACGTTCAATCCGCAGCAATTCAATTCGTTTGGACAAAGAAAGCACAGTCCCATAATGTTTGATTCTAACAAGAGCTGACAATAACTTATCAAATTCAACAATACAAGGCAGGGGATGCTTATGAATCATGTGGTTGAAAGAAAACAAGGCATCTTCAATGTTTGTAAAAGAACATCCCTTTTGGTACTTTTGCCTACCACTACGACTACGACTCATAGTGGAAGCATGAAGACAGCAAATCATACCCATTTCAGTTTGGCTTCGCTGAGAATGAAACCCTAAAAGGGTTGAAGCTGAAGAATAAACGGCCATTACAACACTTTGCCGCTTCAATGCCATGGCCATCGCTTGAAGTAGGAGAGAAGAAGACCAGCGGAGGGGGAAGAAAGGGAAGCATGGCTTAACCTAGGATGAAACGGTAACGCTTCAGCTTAAATTCTTTTCCTTAAACTGTTCTCCCAGGAAAAACCGACGTCGTTTCTTGCAACTCTTTTTTTGTTCTTTTTCACCTGGAACAGCAGTGTTTCAGTTTTTTATTTCGCCTGCTTTTGTTTTTGCTTTCCTCCTCCCCTTTTCCTTCTAGTTCCCTTTTAGTCCTTGTTTTTTTTTGTTCTTTGCCTTTTTTACCTGGTTTCTTTCATTTTGGTCCTCTACAATGTTTGTATTGAACACACGCTTTAGAATAAACGATTATCATTTCAATAAGAAAAACATAACATCAATCATAATGGAAGTGATAACCTTGATTTATTTAGCTTGGTTTTTGATTTATCTCATGCTTTACAGCTGAGGTTTTTTTTAAAAGTTAATTCTTAAATCAAATCTATAAACTATAATTAACATGAATTTTATAAGATATAGTTATTTTACTGTAGTAACAGACATAAATTATTATGGTTTGCTTTGATTAAATGATTATTTTACCTCTCCACTCATAAAAATAGTATTGGTTTAGGGATATGATTGTCTTTTCATAAGGATTTTTTTTTCTATCACTTTGTTTTTCGTTGCACAATATAATTAATACCAAACCCTTATAGTAAAAACAATTAGACTACCATGGAAAGGTTTTTTTGTAGGTTCATTTTTTATATCCGATGTAATTACTTTCATTTTTTGTATTCAAAATTTTATAGACTAACATCTAAGGGATTTTGGGATTTTTTATCATGATTTTTACATTATAAACATTGCAAATAAGGGTTAGTTTAATCTTTTTAAAGGTATAAAATTAATAATAAAAAAAATATCAATCATCTATAAAGAATGTGTTTATCTATAGGGAAGAGCTGCTACATTCAAGTAGCACATGCAACATGCTTTGGTAGCCAAAAACACCAAATTATTATGTCATTAGATCCAATAAAGTGGCTATACTCCTAATGAATTAACATGTGTATTGTGATTGTCGGTGGTTTAACGGCACTCGGGTTTTTTCTTTCTCCTTTTTTTTTCTCTCTCGTGGCATCAAGATACATGTTGGCCGAGAAAAAAAGAAATGTGCCCTTTGATTTTATTTTTATTTTAGTTATAGTCCTCATTTGATTAATTTTTCTTTTTATTTTCACCCATTTAAATTTTTATTTGATTTTTATATTATATTTGGCCTTCATTCTCTTTGTTGCTATTTTTCTCCTTTTAATTTCATCGTTTAAAATTTATTTTGATTTGATTTTTATATCAAATTCAATTTTTTTTTCTTTTAATTACTATTTTTTTAATTTCATCCCTTGAGATTTTATTTAATATCATTTTCGGTCTATGCTTTTTAATTGTTATTTTTATATCAATTTTTTAATTGACTTATGTTTTAGCAATTTGATCCCTCATTATTTTATTTATTTATTATATCGAATTGTATTCTCATTCTTTTAATTGTTTCCCCCTCCTTTCCATCACTTTTTTAAATTAAATTTCTTTTTTTTGTTTCAATTATCAATATTTCATTGGTCTTTAGTTGGTTTAATTCCAGTCTTATATCATGTGTAAGCTTAGAGAAATTTTTGTAAAATAATAAAGAATGAGTAAATAAAGCATTATGAGAATTTTATTATCATAAGATAAATAATAATTAGTGAGATTATTTTGAAAATAAAAAAAGAGAATTTGGACCAGTTTAGTATAAAGAGGGCATTAAATGTTAGAAGAAGATTAGGAAAATAACCAAAAAAATAGATTAAGAGATCTGTGGAGCAAGTTTTTAAATTTTGAAAACTTTCATCTCTCTTTTTATTCCTTTAAGGTCAACGTTAAATACATGGAAAGAAAAAGAAGCCAACATGAAAAATTTCAAAAACATTCCTGTGCAAATGCCTAGAAAAAGAGGGATTAAGGGCAAAAGTGAGTTTAAGAAAGGATTGAATAAAAGAAACACTAAGATTAGAGAGGATTTGTAGAGAGATAGAGAGAGAGTGAGAGATTGATTAGAAGATAGAGTGAAGAAAGGAGGAGAGAACAAAGGAGACTCGAAGAAAACCTAAACTAGTTAGTATTCGAAACTAAAATTACAACTTAGTAGAATATTTAGAATGTTTTTATGTCAATTTAAATATAAATTTTTTGATTTTCATTAAAATTTTGGCAAAATGAAATTAGAATTCTAAGTGGAAATTTATCATAAAGGTAAATTATCTTAAAATTGGGTTTTTAGGATCATTATAGATTATGAAATCAATAAATTTATGATGAAATAATAAAGAAATTGGAAGACTAATAGGCCTTAGGTGGCCAATCATACATAAAGAAATGAATAATATTTTTTCTTGATAGCTTTTATAAATTGTGTTGTAATTGTGTTATAATGATATAAATGATGTTTTTTTAGTATTTAATGTTATTTTACATGGTGATGACAAGGTTAGTAAATTGAGAATTTAACGTAATTAAAGAAATCGTTGGATAAAAGAATAAGAAATTGGTTCTCGTGCAAGAAAATTTATAGAAATTAGCAAGTTTATGTTTTTATTTCTTAGGGTTGACCAATAATTATGAAAGGAGGGTCAAATTAGTCATGTTTTAAGTTAATATGAAGATTTTATTAATATATGATATATGGTGTAGTTAGAATACATGAAGGGTAGATAAAGATGAAAATATAATGAAATAGTTATGTATGGTCAACCATTTAAATTATTAATAAACACTTTAAATGATGAAATTATATACAATATATGACTAATTCTGTTAAAAATAAAAATGGAACATCAAGAATGAAAGTTTAAATATAACAATGATATTTATTATTGAGTCTATTAAAAGCAACGTTGATCAATGACAAAATTAATTCACATGAAATATCTTAATAGCTGTGTCACTAACTCAAGCCAGAGGGGGGGAGTTTCTAACACAGTAGACAAGTGCTCAACACTTATAACATTGTTACATTATATTAGTATTGAAAATTATTCATTTGTTGTGATTTTATTATGACAACAAACAAATAAATAAATGATGGAAGAAAATAAAATATACAAAAGGAGAATTTGATTAGCCACTCTTAAAAGAAGACTAACAATGTCAAAAGACTCTTGACATCAATATTAAGAATGAATAAAATTAAGACATTTAAGAGAACGTGATTAATTATTCTAGGTAGTTGAATAATTAATTATATTAATATATTATTTCCATTAAAACTTGATTAGTTACTTATTAAGGGAGGCTAATGATGTCAAAAGGTTTCTTAACATCAATATTTTTAAATAATGGATTTAAAATACCCGAAAAGGGATTAATTAGTTTTTCTAGGCCATGATAACTAATGATATCATTGGGACTTATTAATATCGACACTAATTTCTAGTTTTGATTAGTCGATGTCAAGTAAATGAGACTAATAATGCTGGTAAAATTATTTGCATTAACTAAACTAAGGATTTGAGAAATGTAATTGTATAAAAAGAACATTAGGAGATCATAGATTTTTAAAAGAAATAAGATGGACTAAATATAAAAAAAATATGACAATATGATTGTGTTGAATAAAGAATAATGATTAAATAAAAACAAAACAAAAATATATGATCAATAATTTAAAAGATTGCATATTACTATAGTTGTTGCATTTTCATAATAATTATGTTTGTTTTTCATAGTCTTCTCATTTATGTCATGTGTGGTCCTTTTTTTATTTTTATTTTTCAAGATTTTCTCAGTTATGTCGTGTGTAATCTTTTTTTATCATGTTTTGTTATTATAAATAAAAAATAATATATATTATATTTTATATTAATTATAATTTTATTTAATTATGTATTGATTACGTCCGAACTATTATTCATGCATGACTATTAACAAACAAAATTATTAATATGATGTTTTCATGATTTGGATGCTTGTATTTCAAATTTTATTCTTCCTTGGATTGTATAATTATTTATGGATATAATCAAATATGTTTGGAGTAGAATGATGAGTATTATTAATGTTTGGTGAGATAAAAAAAAACTGAATCAAGATTTGATATTGTATGTAGAAATGTAATGAGACATAGTTGATAACTTAAGATATTTCATTATATGAGAAATTTTATTAAAATTTTAATAGATTATATACATAAAAATTAGTGTGAATAAGTATAAATATGTTCTTTTATTCAATAAACTTTAGAATTGTTATACCCTGGATTATAAATGTGAGATGTTAACTCAAATCAACATTATTTTTTTTTTCAAACTATTTTTTTAAATTTTATCATTTAATATTATTTTTATTAAAAATATAAATTTTTTCAATTTATTTGTTTATAAAGATAACCCAACTTTATGATCCAAGATTACGAGTCTACCATGTTGATTTAAATTGATTTAAACAACTTGTTTGAGTTTTTTTATTTTAGATTCATCTAATTAAAATATTATTTGATTTTATATGGTAATTATTATTGTTTTAATCTGAGGTGCTTTCTAGCCCTTTGTTTGTTTTTAAAACTTTTTTTAATTTTATTTTATGTAAGAAATTCTTTTTTTTTTGTACTTTCAAAAAATTTAAACTCTGTTTTGAAGTGTTGCAAATGACCCTAATTGTTTCCTTCCATAAAAGTAAATTATTATTTGTTATAAAAAAATACATGCTAATCAACATGTATTTAGAAGAAAAATAATTTTTTATATAAAAAATATTATATATAATAAATTTCAGATTAAATAGATAATTTATTTGGTTAATCCTAGTTAATTTATGATATAATTATATTTTTATTTTTGATTTTTTTATTGATTTTTTAATGTTCATTTAAAATAAAAAGTTTGCTATAAAAAACATATTAAATAAGTTATTATATATATTTTAAATATTTTTATAAAATAACAATAATAATATATATATTTTTTAATTTATGCAAATTCACGCCACCTTTGCATTGTTAAAAGTCACCTAACGCATAATCCACGCACGCTTATTACCCCACTCTTCGCCCCTCCACCTCTCTCCATAATTTATTATTATTTTTCCTAATTTACAAAATCCCTTTTTTATTTTTAAAGAACTATCCTATTAATTTATCACACGTAATCTTCTCCTCCTCCCAATTTTTTTTAGGGTTTGACGAGATGGACTCAGAGGATGACATGATGGACGCGAACGACGTCGAATCAGTTGACGATGATTTCTATAGTGGTGACATGGAGGATGATTATTACAGTGACGGTGTTTATTATGATAATGATGATGATGATGTTAATGATGATGATGATGGTCCTGATTATGATTTTATGGCTGAGGCTGTTGATGATCCCGATGACTTGTCCTTCCGCTCTCAGGTGATCTTTTTGTTTGGTTGTTTTTTTTGCGATTTTAGTGATGAAGTTTCTGCTTTGTACTTGTTGTGCTGATTTTGGGTTAAGAGGAGTAATAAGTGATTATTTGTTTCTTTTACAGATTTTAAGGGCTAAAGGTTATTGCTTTAGTGGAATTTAGGTGACATGTAGATTTGATAAAGATAATTTGGTGGGAATTAAGTAGTTGTTATGGGGATTTTAAGTGTGTGTTTTTGTGAGGGTAGATGGATTTTTTTTTTGGTTTAGAGGAGTGTAGGTTTAATTAAGGTTTGTTTGGGTGATGAGGAAAATTTTGATGTGATTGTAGGGAATGGGTGGATGAAGGGGATGATCTGTGCATGTTAGTTGAGCTAAATTTGATTAATATAAGGGTCGTTTATATGGTTGATTTTGCTTTTTGACTGAGGGTTAGGAGAGGGGAGCATTGAACTTAGGTAAAGCTAGTATGATTTTTGCTAGAAATTTATTTGTATTGGCTAGAGGTTTCTTTTGGCTACTTAGTGTTTGATGGAGGGATGCGAAATTGGACTAGTGAATCATATACTGTATGTTGATTGTGGTGATCAAGTATCGGACAGTGAGTTCGGTTCACTTAAGCCACATTAGCCAATTGTGATATTTGGTTTGATTATAATCTCCTCTACTGCTATATATTGGATTAGGTGTTGGAAGGCACATTGCTTCTTGGTGTTTCTCCTGTGACAAATTTTAGGTGGAAGAGAGCCTAACTGATTTAAGAAGTTGTTTTAGGCTGTGGAAGACATCTCTTTTCATGTTGCATCATCTCCTTTTTTTTTTTTTTGCAGTGAAGAAGCAGGGAATTTTACTTTTTTTTACCTTTCCCCCCAATTTGTGACCACACTGATATGCTTTTAATTTATGTTATGCGGGCGTCTCTGGATTTGTAGCTGTTCGTCCATCTAATAATTGATGGGTTTGATTTCACAAACCAACTTAGAAAGAAAACAAGAAGTAGAGAGTTATTAAGGATCTCAATTCAACTAAGATGGGCTTTACTTTTATACTATGATGACGATGATGGTTGCATTGCTGAGGCTGTTGTCGAGCCTGATGACATGTCTTTGCTTTGCTTAGTGTCTATCTGTTTTATTGAAGAGGAAAATGTATGGAATGAGTGAATGAATGGATGTGCTTGTTTAGTGTGATTCAAAGATTGTCTGGTTGATAAGAGGACATGGGAAGAAAGATGAAATTTTGGGTAACGGTTTGGTATTCAAATCATGAGTGAATGAACTTATCTGATTCTAAGTGTTGTATTAGGTTCTGCATTGTCTCTTTGTGTTTGTTTCCTTGGCCCCTCCTTTTTTTCCTTTTCCTTTATTGCTTTTCCTCACTACAGAAACATGTTGAATCTGTAAAAAATAAATAAAAATATAATCCTTTTTTGGGTGTTGGAACATTACTTTTTGAAGCTGGAAAGTTAAAATTGTAAGGTGATAGCTCTTTGGTTTTGATTTTGCCTTGTTTCTTTATCTATTAGCTTCTAATATTTTGCATGTGTTTTCTGTTTCAGCAAAGTTATACGGTCTTGAAGGAAGAAGATATACGTCAACGCCAAGAAGATGATATAACAAGAGTATCTACTGTCCTTTCCATATCAAGAGTAGCAGCAAGCATCTTACTCTGTCATTATAATTGGTAAATTAGCAGATCTTTTTTTTTTTTTTTGTAGTTAGTTTGTCAGGGTTTAGACAGATGCTTGTATTTTTGTTCACAGCTAATCAGTGAATTGTGTGTGGAAAATAACCATGGCAACTTGTGCATGCTGTGCAGTAGGACTACTTCTATGTTGGTGTTCTAATGAAATTCAGCATTGCAGGAGTATTAGTAAAGTGCATGATGCATGGTTTTCTGATGAAGATGCTGTCCGAATATCTGTTGGCTTGCTAGACAAGCAAGTAGTTCAGTTTTCCAATGCTCGAGAAGTAAGTGCTCTAGTTACATGACTGTGTGGTTTAAGATCCTCAGCTTTTTTTTCTGGCACCGTGTGCGTGTGTGCTTGTGAAACTTACACCGGTTGCTCTTATGGCCAGCTTACTTGTGGGATCTGCTTTGAATCCTTTCCTCGCAATAAGACTGTCTCAGCTTCTTGTGGCCATCCTTTCTGTAATACATGCTGGTCAGGTAAATTTCCTTTTTTTTTTGTTATTTGTATATTTATTTATTACTGTCATCATCATGAAGATTGATACTGAGATTTAATTTCAGGTGTGCATCAAATTCATCTGTGATTCTCGGGGGGGCATCTTTTTTTATGCTTTGTTCAAAACCAGTGTGTGCTTTGAAGTTTAATTAGACTCAACACAAAGTTGGGATAGAAGGAGGAATTGTTACCCTCTCCTTAATTTTTTTTTTTTGAGGAATTTAATGTACTTTCCCCCCATTAAGTGATAAGATATACAGGGAATTTTAATTCGAAAAGCCTGAAGAGTGGAAAGATTGCTTGATTATAATTGGAAAAATAAGAGTCATGGAATTATAAACTCAATATCTTCCCTTGTCAACACTCTAGTTTTGTGTTATAGGAATTTTTTACTATCTATAGGCAGGGTTATGGAAACCCTCCCATCCCCTTCATTTTTTTCATTTCCTCTCATAAAGATTCTTCCAAATAAAAATTGTATGTTTCTCTTATGTTGCTCTCTGTTTCCAGTGAAGAACAGTGTAAGGGCTAATATTTTGGTCTTGTTTATTGGGTTTTATTCTCTTTTATCGTGTACTTTGTACATTTGCATGTCTGTATGCCTCCCATGCCTTTTTGTTTCCCCTTCAAGATTTTATTACTTTATACAAAAAGAACTTGATTTGATTGTAGCAAGTTCTGCATATATCTTGTTTATTACTCTTCCTGCTGGAACATGTTTGCAATTGATAAAATTGAGCATTTTATTGCAAATTTGAATATTTTAGCTTTTTCCATGCTTTCCAGTTAGTCATTATTAAATTTTTGCTATCCTTTCCTCACTACGTAGGTTACATTAGCACAACAATTAATGATGGTCCTGGATGTTTGATGCTAAGATGCCCTGATCCATCTTGTCCAGCTGCTGTCGATCAAGACATGATCAATTTGTTAGCCCCTGATGAAGATAAGGAGAAATACTCTCGGTACCTCCTAAGGTCCTATGTTGAAAGCAACAGAAAGGTGTGCCCTCAATTTGGAACCCCAAAATCTTGTTACTGTATTTGGTGTAATTCTCTGTTTCCTGTTAGTGTTAAAACTGGGTATGGCCATCCCTTCTTCCACCAAATACTGGCGCACAAATTTGGTGATAATTATAATATGTTTTTTTTAGTAATTTGCACAATTTATTCTGCCATTGTAGTGCTAAAGGTGGCCATATTCTCCTTTCCCCCCATCATGAGTACCCTCTTATTTTTACAACCTTCTTTACAGTGTTGTCTGTACAATCATTTGGTTTATTTGGTTAAAGAGGAATGCTAGAGTTTTCAATGGTCAGTTTACATCTGCACAGTTGCTGTGGGATAGAATAGTGTTTCTTGCTTCTTTATGGCGTCATGCTTCAGGTTCTTTTAGAGGTGTTTCTGTAGCTGACATTCAGTAAGATTGGGATGCGTTATTATCATAGTTTTGTTGTCTGTTTCTTGGTTTGGAGGATGGGTCATTCTCCCAACTGTTTTTGCATATTTTCTTCTTTCATTAATAAAATCTTCTGTGATCTAAAAAACTTATTTTTACCACATATCCTTCTCTTTTCTTGTTTACTTTCAGACCAAGTGGTGTCCTGCTCCAGGATGTGAGTATGCTATTGATTTTGCTGCTGGCAGTGGAAGCTTTGATGTCTCCTGCCTCTGTTCACATAGCTTTTGCTGGAATGTGAGCACTCACTTCATATTGAAAGTGTTACTATACTAGATTCTGTAGAAATTGGTTGTCTTGTAGTGATTTGTTATTGCCATTGGATAACTGCAGTGTGTGGAGGAAGCTCATCGTCCAGTAGACTGTGGCACTGTTGAAAAGTGGATTTTGAAGAACAGCGCTGAGTCTGAAAACATGAATTGGTAGATAGATAGAGACTTATTTACTCCCTTTTATTGATGACAGGGATATATGTCATCACACACACACACACACACGTGTAGAGCTGTAAGAAGATAGGTATAAATAGTTGATACTATTAAGAGCTGATTCTGCTTTATACTGATTTTATATTTGATTACACTCAGGATACTTGCTAATTCCAAACCTTGTCCAAAATGCAAGCGTCCAATTGAAAAAAACCAAGGTTGCATGCACATGACATGCACCCCTCCTTGTAAATTTGAATTTTGTTGGTAAGTTCTTAATGTTTTGCTGAAACCTTTGAAAATTGATTGTCCTCTGGATGGGGTTTTGTTTAACCTCAATGGTAAATACAGGCTGTGCCTTGGTGCATGGTCAGATCATGGTGAGCGGACAGGTGGTTTCTATGCTTGTAACAGATACGAGGCAGCAAAGCAAGAGGGAGCAGTAAGTGTGCTAATATTTTCAGTTTTATTAGATCTACCTCATGCATTGTGTTAATTCCTTGAAATAGTTAAGATGGTGATTCCTTAATGTCTTGCAAAATTCATATTATCACTTGTAGTATGATGAGTCAGAGAGGAGGCGAGAAATGGCAAAAAATTCTTTGGAGAGATACACCCATTATTATGAACGATGGGCAAGCAATCAGTTGGTATGCTAAAGTTTTGTTTGTTGCTGTTTGTATGTCAAGTTACAGCTTGTTTCTTTATTTCTTTTGTAGTTTCTTTCCCATCATTTCTTGCTGGTGTTATCTCAAAGTTTCTATGATAGTTTTCTGGTGTTGTAACTGTTAATTTGCATTCTTTAAAGCTGCTACCATTAATTTCCCTCCTTTCCCTTGGTGCTTTTGGATGTTTAGTTGCCTGCACAGCACTCAATTAATTTTTTGACGTTGTTTAAAGTTAAATCTGTTAATTTTTCTCTTCCTTGGAAGTTTTGAATGTCCTATTCTTGCATTGAGTTAATTTTTCTGTGTTTGTGCTAAGCTTTCAATGATTTTCATTCATTCGAGGGATATTTGCTGTGGAAGTTAGAAGTGACTTTTCTTTGGTAATATGCTTGAATTTTACTGCAACTCAAATGTGCATATATGCAGTATTTTTAGCATATTGATCAACTTGTTAACGCTATAGCCCATGTATATATTTTGTGGTTTGATTTCTTGCACCTATTATGCAAAAAATTTAAGGCACCTAATCTTGGTCTATATATCATGCCGCCACTGTCTTTCAAGATTTACTACTATGGGTATTTCTGTCACAGTTAACTTTAACTTAGAGCTGCCTAGGAAGTGGTACAGTTTTTTCTGAGATCTTCATGAGCATTCCCATTTAATAGGTTGACATGTGCTGTTTTCTCTTGTTCATTCCAAGTTCCAACTAACATTTTTCAATGGGAGGGTGGGGGTAGAAAGAAGTATGGAAGCAGTTACGGTCAAATGTAGTGTGCTTTGATTGCCACCGTGGATCAGGGTTAGAAGGCCCTTCTTTAGCTTTGACTTGTGTTTTTCTTTCTTTCTTTCCTTTTTTGTGTTCTCTCACAACTGTGTGTAATGATAATGAATTTAGACCAGCACAAAAAGAAACAGAAGAGTCAGTTCCAGAAAAAGAAGAGAAATAATGAGAAATAGGCGAGGATGGAACCGAATGAGCTAGTGCTATTTTGCCCTGTACCTTAGTTGAAATCAGTTGGATAGATACATAATTTACTCAATCATTCTTAGAAAGCCCTTTACACTATAAAGATATAACAATTACAAAGGACAGCATTTTATTCTTGTTTTTATTGGAATTTAGATTCTCAGTTTCTGACTTTAACCTGTACCTCTTGCAAGGATCTATCTGGAGAACTTGTTCTTAGATTACTGTTTTATGAAAAAGTTCAGTAAATGCTAAAGTTTTTTTTTTTTTTTTTTTCTGCTATACTTTCCCTATTATATTCATCTCAACCCTTTTTATCCTTTTCTTTTTAATTCATTTGTATACATGGACTCGGAGCATGTCTTAATGGAATCTGAAAGTTTTGTTCTATGTGGCAGTCGAGGCAAAAAGCTCTTGCAGATTTGCATCAAATGCAGACTGTGCATGTACGTAAACTTGTTCATACTATTTCTTCTTCATTTGCAAATTTCAAGTTGTCTGTCAAATGTTAATTATGTCAGAGATTGTTTTAACTTCTTGTTTTTTTTTTTCCAGCTTGAGAAGCTGAGTGACGTACATTGCACACCTGAGTCTCAGCTGAAGTTCATAACAGAAGCCTGGCTTCAGGTGAATTGTCATATAATATTTCACTATTGCTATTACTATTTTTTTTCTGTAGAGGTTGGGGGAGGGAGGAACAAAAGAAAGGGAAAAGATCAAGCCATGTATCATCTTTTCCCTTCCTGTGTTTGTTTGCAGATAGTTGAATGCAGGCGAGTTCTGAAATGGACATATGCATATGGGTTTTATCTTCCTGAGCATGAGCATGCCAAGAGACAGTTTTTTGAGTACTTACAAGGTATGCATATGATTAATTATTTACCAAGTGATTGTATGAGACAGGTTGCCAATGGTCTCACAGCCCAACTACATGCATCCCTTCACATAAGAGAGGCGGGGTACATGGTTGTGGGTCCAACTTGAGTTAGTGATTGTACAAACCAAGCATGGATAAAAAGGAAGATTAGAGAAAGAAGCATGCTGGGTTTATCTATTTGTTCTCGATGGCACCATTGCTAATAAAATAATCTCTGCATGCTCTGTAGGTGAAGCTGAGTCCGGTTTGGAAAGGCTTCATCAATGTGCAGAGAAGGAACTACAACAGTTTCTTGCTGCTGATGGCCCATCAAAAGAGTTCGATGAGTTCCGGACAAAATTAGCTGGGTTGACCAGGTATTGTTGCAAATTGTCATTGACATGCTCTTTATGTTTGTGGTGCAAGGGGTATAGGTTTAGTCCCTTTAGGGGTTAATCTCCTTCCTGTGGAAGCTTCTATCCTTTTTGTGAGAAGAAAGACATTGCTGCATAAGCATTGTATTATGATTGATTAATCAGGTCATTACTTACTGTCCTGGCCCCAAAAACATCAACTGCTTGTCTAGAAGCTTTACAGATAGTTTTTCAGCTGTTCAAGCTTTACTTTCATAATTTCCAAGTGTACTTATGTAAATGATATATGGCCCTTTTTTGTCCAAAATATGTATAACATCGAACTACTTATCCGTGAAATTGTGAAATTGTTTCCAGTACTGCATGCAAGCCCTCATTATTTTAATGTTCCTTTTTTCCATTCATGGATTTGTAGATGCTTAATTAGGAGAGTAGTTCTTGTATGCATCTGAATTGCTCGAGAGGTTAAGATGCTTGAAAACTTGGTGGGGCGATGTATCAGGAGTTTCATAACCTAATTAGACAGCAGCACTTGCACTTTCTTTCACCTCCTGGACAATAGTCATGTTAAATATCATTATGTACAGTAAAGATTCATCTCCTCTTTAAATTTGTTGAATTAGATGTTTGTACAAGCATTTAGGTATTACCGCAATTATAATACTGGCATTAACTCTTTATATACCTACTTGCAACAGCGTGACAAAAAATTATTTTGAGAACCTGGTTAGAGCATTAGAGAATGGTCTTGCGGATGTGACTCAAGCTGCTTGTAGCAAGACCTCAAGCTCAAAAAATGCCAGTGTCAGCAAAGGGAAAGGTGGCAAGGGAAAGGGTGGTAAAATGGGTGGTTCAAGCAAAAATGGAGATGATTAATCTTCCAATTCCAATTCCAAGCTGCTTCCACATGACAGGTATGCTGCCGCAGCCATTTAAGCTTCAAAACCCTTGTGCCCGTGGAAGTCGGAACCTTTTAGGAAAAAATACTCTCCAAGCAAGTTAAAAGAAGGATAATTGCTCTTTGATTTTTTGGTTTGATGGCTCATCCTTTCCAGAGGCTGCCCAATGTGTGAATGGTTAGTAAGATGTCAACGGACTGGCAGAATAAAAAAAGCTTCTGATTCAAATCTGTGTGGTTTTGTGGCAAGCGCCATGCTTGGTGTACTGTATATAGTTGTTGTCTGTTTACTAACATACCGATCTGTAACCTGCCTTTGTTGCTGGTAATTATATGTATAGGAAACACTTTTAATCTGCGAACGATATACTCTTTTGTGAAAAAGTAAACTGAAACTTCAAGGGACTTTGCTTTGAACTTCGTTTCTCACTTCCCTTGACTGATGGTCCATGCGATTCTGTCCCTTGAAAAATCCAGTGAGCAGTGATATGGTATTGTGTCGGTTCAGCTTTCGTATTGGTGGTGCTGAACAATTTGTTTTCATGCTAGCTTCCATTTCTATTTCGGTTACCGTCAACTTTCTGATTCTTTGCAACTTTAAAGCTAATTCAGCAATGAAAATCCAAGGAACAAAGTTGAAGTTATAACTGTTTCTCTGGATGTTTGATTATGCTTGTTTCGCAGCCATGGATTTTGATATCATGATCATGATCCATTTTGAAGGAGCTTCAACTTCTAAAATTACCGATGGAATGCATGAAAAATCAAGGCCCTCGACTACTCAAGACAAGAATTCATTAAAGAAACATTAATCTTGAATCACGTCTTGTTAAGACTAACCTTAATCTTGACTAATCATGTTTCCCATTTTCAAAACACCTAATTGAGGCTTCTTTCCGGTCAAATTTTAAGCAAAAACTAAAAGAACAAAAAAAGAAAAGAAGGAGAGCAAAATCATTATCCTAATCTATATAATGGCAATACCTTGACGATCTCCAAAATGGTCGTGGTAACCATTGCCGCAGCACGATCGGTGTAATTCCTTTTAGAAACAATCCTGTGAAAAAACTCACCTCCCTTGCAAAGTTCCATGACAAGATGAACAGCATCTCTATCCTCGTATGCCTCCTCGAAGCTCGCAATGTTAGGATGTTTAGGCAAATGCCTCATGATCTCCACCTCTCTCCTTGCATCCTCCACATCAATTTCTTTTCATCAGTTTGGATCTAGATATGGTCTTGCATGCGTACTTCTCACCTGTTTTGATATAAAAAATATTGGTGAGTGATCCCAAATTCACCTCAGCCTAATTCTCTCCCAAACGTGTATTTTTCATGAATGTTGTGGCCTGTAAGCTCCTTGATCAATGATGTCAGTGTTGATCGTGAATGAAAATCCTTTTCTGTTTGTTTTTGTGTTTTTTAAAGATATTTATTATTTATTATTTTATTTTAAATTAACATTTTTTTATGTTTTTAGATTATTTTAATGTATTGATGCCTGAAATGATTTTTTAAAATAAAAAAATATTTTTTTAATATATTTAAAAGCAAAAAAACATGTTAGAAACAACTATTATCACATTACCAAACATCCTAGTAGTCTTTGTTTACTAAATTTAGTTTTTGTAGTTGTGATTTAAAAAAACCTAAGTTTTAAAAAATTATATTTATAGTAAAAAATATGTGTAAAATGTTTAAATAAAATTGTGATCTAAATTAATGTTGCTAATCATATTAACAAAAAAGAATGTAATTATTTTTTAATTTTTAATTATATTAATTTACATTTCATTAACATAAAATTTTACAAACAGTTATACAAATTATAACACCTTTTTTATTACCTTGTTAAACTTGTCACAATCTCATTTCAAACAAAATCTATAGGTTTTCATGAGTTTGTGATCACGGAAATATATTGATTAAAAAAATGATCAAAAATAAAATCAGAATGATAATAAAATTCTCTAAATACAATATTTTCTTGTAATTTTTGTTTAGTATAGTTATGTAGTGTCATGAATGTTAAATATGACATATTTTTAAATTTTTTTTTATTTTAAATGTATATTTGATGACATAGTATAAACCTAAAAATTCATATTTGTTTAGATATCTAGAATTGACTAAATAGTACTTTTCTATAATAATATCTACTAAATTTATTAGGTACTTATCAATAATAAAAATAAAATTACATGTTCTTGAAATATATAATATTACATATGTTGGTTTGTTAATATATTCCGTGGCATAATAAATTTGATGTTAGGATTGTAATTTGTCTCAAAAAATATTCACATATTATGTTCACTATCATCTCATTTAACTTCAATAAATATGAATTATATGTCAAAATTACATGTAATCGCAATATTTTGTGTATGGATACTGTTTTATTTATAAATGATATTTAAATAACTCTACACAATTCAAAAACAAAAAACAAGAATAAATAAGAAATTAAAAAAAATTATGATATTGTTTCTTTGAAATGAGACATATCTTGGATTATTTGTAATTTCTCGTATTGTGTTTAAAAACTTAAGATCTTCTGTTTTGAGCTCGATGAAGTAGCTAGGGAATACAATCCAACACTTGCCATGGTTAACAATGGGCCGTGTGAGCATAACATCAGAGGCAAAAAGACTTCAGTGTGTTTTTTTGCAGGCTTATATCATGCTTTGCAGATTCTAGTGCTCTGGTTTCTCTTCTAGTTGAGAGCTTGAAGGAGGAGGGTTTTTTTTTTTTTTTGCCTTTTTTACAAACAGTGAGAAATAGACCTGTTAAAACATGTAAGGAGTTCTGATAAACCTGTTAAAATTGTGTTTTAATACGTGAATATTAAAAATAATTTTTAAAAAATAAAATAATTATTTTAATATATTTTTAAATAAAAAAATATTTTAAAATAACTTAATTGTTTTTTATTTTTTATTTTTATCCCGCAACGCAAAACTCAGTGCAGTCTTTCTGCCCTAAAAAAAAAAAAATGCTGTTTAAAAATGAGATCACGGCCGTCCGTCAACACGAGTCGTCGAAAAGGCGTCAGTGATTCGAAAGTGAGCGGTCGAACGGCAAGTATTTCAAAACTCGACAGGGCCCCACCTCCTTCTTTAACTTGCGGGATAAGGAGATGACGTTGCTATTTCATGTACCCAGGTGTAGTTTTCTCACGCTCAACATAGGTGAAAAAATAAAAGTCAAAGACCAAAACGAGAGAAAAATCCCCCCATCAACCAATTAGAGTAGAACAGATTCTCGAGCTCAACTAAACCTTACTTTCTCCAATGATAGCCCATCATCTAAAAAAGGGCCAATATAAAGCCCGTGGCGGGAGAGAGAAGAACTGCTCTTCCCTTGCATAACAAGAAGTGCTTGCGGAGACTGTTTTCTTCCCATTTTCCTTCCCTTCTTTCCTTGTCCGCGCAGAAAAAGGGATTCGATACAGTACTGAGCTTGTGTGCGAGCGAGGGTTTTGAAAATGGCGCAATCGCCATCATCTCCTACGTCGTGTAGTTCTTCGCCATCATCTCCTACGTCGTGTAGCTCTTCATGTTCTGCACCATTTCCGCAATCGAACTTCGCGTCGTCTCTTCCAGTAATGGCTCTCAAGGACAAAATTGTCGAGAAAATCTTGGAAAATCGCGTCACTCTCATCGTCGGCGAGACTGGCTGCGGTACGAATCCTTTCGTTATTCTCTTTTTTTTTTTTGCATTTTCTCTTTTAGTTTTTGGCTGATAAAAAAAGCAAAAGGATAAAAATAGGAAAAAATCTGTTTGGTTCTGAAATGATCAAGCTGAAAAAAAAAATAGAAATAATGGAAACAAGTTTTATTATAACAAATAGCCTGGTTTTTTACTTGATACCATGGAATATTTACTCTTTTTTTTTGTGAAAAAGAGAAAATCGTAGTGCTTGTAACCTGCTGTTATGGATGACTGGGGTTTATCATTCTCCGGAAAAAAGAAAAGGAAGATTTTTATTTTAATTAAAATCTGAGATGAGTTCAAGTATATTGGATTGGGAGGGCTTATGAATTTATAATAATTTACATGGTTTTTGTATAATTATATTTTTAGCATTTTGTGGTGTTAATAGATTTTTCTGTTATATTTTGAAGGAAAGAGCTCTCAAGTTCCACAGTTTCTTCTGGAAGAAAACATGAAACCCATTTTATGCACGCAACCAAGGAGATTTGCTGTTGTTGCTGTTGCTAAAATGGTTGCTAAAGCTCGTAACTGTGAACTTGGAGCACAGGTTGGATATCACATAGGTCATTCGAAGCTTATATCGGCAAGGTATTGTCCAGCCCGTGCGTTGATTTACTAGCTTTTCCATCTCTTATGTCATCTCTACTCAAGTACTGTGCTATATCCTCTCCTTCTCTCTGCTTGACACCCAAAGTGAGGTCTTGGGACTGTGATGTGTCTTTTTCCTTATTACTGGTGGTCTTTACACTAATTACTTTTCTTTGCTTTAGCAGTTCAGAAATTGTCTTCAAAACAGCTGGTGTTTTGTTGGATGAAATGCGAGATAAAGGGTTGAACGCTCTCAACTACAAGGCTATTATTCTTGATGAAGTGCATGAAAGATCTGTTGAATCTGATCTTGTTCTTGTTTGTGTCAAGCAGTTTCTGTTGAAAAACAATGACCTGAGGTGCCTCTTTGGCTTTTATCATGTATAGCAATGTTTTCTGTATTATTGAATTTTGTTTTCTTCCATCCTAAATTGCTTGGTTGAAGCCTTTGTTTGCTGACTTGATGCTATTTTCATGCTTTTTTTTTCCTTCCTCTGCTGCGCTATTTTCATGCCTTTTTTTTTCTTCCTCTCCTGCTCTCACCTTCTCAGTTTATTTCTACAAGAGTGGGATATTTGTCTCTTCACATTTTCTGTCACAGTTGTCCGAGTCACGTTAATTGGAAGTCTGACAGATGTTTGTTTTCTTCAGGGTGGTATTGATGTCGGCAACTGCTGATATTGCAAGATACCGAGATTACTTCAAAGACCTTGGTAGGGGTGAAAGAGTTGAGGTGCTTGCAATCCCTACCTCCAACCAACAGGCCCTTTTCCAGCGAAGAGTGTTATATCTTGAACAGGCAAGTATTTGTATCTAGGGACTTTTCTTGATGGAATTTGTACTCTTCATCAAAGACCTTGAATTGATGAAGAATTCAACTGGTTTTAATTCTAGATTTTTCAAGCACAATGCCTCCTTTGAGCATTCTATAAATGTAAAATATCAGTTTTTATAACAGATGTCTTCTCTTGGCACTATTTAATGATGTTTTGGCTTGGGACGCAATAAAGTACAAGGAGTGGGGATGCCTAAATTGATTGTTTTATGACTGCCATATTTATACTAGATTTCCATCAGGAAGCCTTTGGCAATCCAGACTAGCAAATTTGAGCTGAATATTTAACATGTTCCTTTAAGAATGAAGAAGTTGGTCAGTGAGTGTGAATCAGTTTAATAGGTGGTTGAAAATAACTTGGGTGTGGTGAGTCAGTTGGCATAGGAATTTGACAGCATAAAAAATAGATGATGCAATCGATATATAAGTTGTTTGGAATTATTCCCGCATAACTAGGTTTTGAAGGGATAATATGGTTGGATGAAGATTTGGAGGTAAAAAGCATGCAATGTAAATTCTCATAATCATTCATGTTGTACAAAAAGATCATTTGTTAGGTATTTCACTGCATAGTAAATCATGATGAAAACATCACCATGCAAGTATGCATTGGTGTGTGGGGCTTGCATATATCTGAATGGAAGGGGCCACAGAGGCAGTGTCACATTCTTTGATGGCATGTGCAATCTTTTGACAGAAAAGCCATTCCTTTAGTATAATTAATGATTTTGTTCTGTTTTCGGAGCAGGTAACTGAACTTCTTGGAACGAGTTCAGACTTATTGGCTCAAACCTACTGTTCAGGACCAAACCCTTCTATGGCTGCTGCTGATATCAAACCAGAAGTGCATAGACTTATTTTTGATTTGATTTTGCACATTCATGAAAATGAACCAGACATTAAAAAGGGCATTTTGGTTTTCCTTCCAACGTACCATGACCTGGAGCAGCAGTGGCATCGTCTGAATCCACTTAGTTCATCTTTTAAAGTTCACATTTTACATCGAAGCATTGACACTCAACAAGCTCTTATGGCTATGAAAATCTTGAAATCTCATCGGAAGGTATGCATCTAATTGGTTGGGACATCATTAACGTGGTTAGTGGAAGACAATAGGGAAGTGAATCTGCATCTGACATTCAAAAATCAAACAAAATGTTCACATCTTATCATACACATACTTCTTGTAAGGCTTGAACATGTTTAAAAGCTTAATTTGTGCCCTTTTTGTTCTAGGGTTGGTTAAGTTTTGGTGCATATTTTCCATCAGACATAACCATACACACTGGACACAGTAAAATTTATCAATAGAGTTTGATTCTTCAATTCTTTCATTCACAAATGTTTACGACACTGATGCCTTTAGCCACTTTTAGTTTCAGTTCTAAAACTTATCGTGGTTGAAGTTGTTTCCTTTTCATAGGTAATATTGGCCACAAATATTGCAGAATCATCTGTAACCATACCCAACGTAGCCTATGTCGTTGATTCATGCCGATCTTTACAAGTTTTCTGGGACGCTACTAGGAAAAGGGATTCTACAGAGCTTGTTTGGGTTTCTAAGTCTCAGGTATCGTGAGCATCGTAAAGTTTGGTCTTGGATTTGCATAGTCTCACTCTCTTATTAGTGCAAATTATGGTTTAGGCTAATCAGCGGCAAGGGAGAACTGGTCGAACTTGTGATGGCCAGATATATCGGTTGGTCACAAAATCATTTTTCAACAAGCTGGAGGATCATGAATGTCCAGCCATATTGAGGTTGTCATTGCGGCAACAAGTTCTTCTGATGTGTTGTGCTGAATCCAGAGCCATTAATGATCCCAAGGGTATGGTTCTTATATTGTTGTGAATTGTACTTCACAATTAATGGTTGGGGCGGAATATCTTTTTCAATTCACATGTAGCCACTTATCTTGCATAGATGCATGAATCGGAAAGAATGCATTTTCTTCCCTATGCTGGAATTACTTTTCTTTACTCTGAAATGAGCTGGTGCTTAGAATTTGGATTCAACTCAAATTAGGTCAGTTATTTCACAGCATTCATCATAGAACTTCCTTTGTAGGTTTTCTACTGTTTACTTGCACATAGGCGTGATGCAACAAAGTGAACCTTTTTGTTGGTGTTGAATGAATGCCATGATCAAAATCTTAAACTGTCAAGTAGGTCAAACTGCACACTGTATATGCTTGACACCTTGTAGATTTGCCTACACTGCTTGAACCACTTTTTAAGTTATAACATTCTCCTGAAACCTGAATTAGGTTCTTTATTTTATTTTTATCTTGTTGCATTTTCAGTTTTTAGTGCGAAAATAACTGTCAAGTGATTTAGATGTTAGCTGTTGGAATTAATTTCTGTAAATTTGATGCCAGTCTTGTTGCAGAAGGCTTTGGATCCCCCAGGTCCTGAATTTATTGAAGATGCATTAAATTTGCTTGTTCGCATGAAGGCATTAGATAGACCATCTCCAAGGGGGCGGTACGAGCCTACCTTTTATGGACGGTTGCTTGCCAGTTTCCCATTGTCCTTTGATGCTTCTGTGCTTGTACTCAAGTTTGCAGACTTTGGATTGCTCCAGCAAGGCATTCTACTGGGCATATTGATGGATACCCAGCCTCAACCGATTCTTCGTCCTTTTGGAGAGGAAAATTTGGTATTGTCTTATAAGTTGCATGCGCTTGCTTGTGGGAACAATTCCCTCTCTGATAATTTTTTTTTTATCAATCTTCAGTATACAGAGTATGTTTTTGGATATTATGGTGGAGACTGTGACTGTACTGTCCAAATTGGTCGAAAGGAGATGATGCTAATTGGAAACCTGGGTGCATATCAGTTCTGGCAATGTATATTTAAGGTAAAATTGGTTGCTAGCTCACACCTTTTGAAGAATGCTCTTTATAGTAGATATTTTGTGCATGTTTTTAAACATTCTGCCTTCTTCTGAAGGATAAGCACCGCCTTGAACGCTTGAAACACCTTTTGAAGATTGATGAAGTGAAAGATACCACTGTATTGCTGCCAAAGATTGAAGAAGAATGGTGCACATTCCATAATCTTGTCCGATCATCACTACATAATGTCTCTGAGATATGTATGTACTTAAACACTATAGCATCTATGTTTTGTTACATGCAATCATTACCTTGTCTTGTATGGTAAACCCCTTTGGTTTTTCAATTCGATTATATTATTATTCTCATTTCTTTTCTTTTCTGTTTTATTTTCTCTTCCAAGCTTATCTCCAATTTGGTGATCTTTTCTTTCAGATGAAGATATACTAAATTCACTGCATCGGTTTCGGCCAAGATTTTTGGGTACCTGTAATGATTTACTGACTTGTCATGACCCTTATGAATTTAAGCACACTTGTCTTCTAAAATGTCAGCCAAAAGGAGATAATGATACTGTTGTTGCGGATGATGAGCATGATGAACCATCTCATGAAACAAGGAAATGTTTTGCGGTACCATTTGTTGCTGCAAGTAATTTTCAGACCATAAAAGTGGCTGAAAATTTGTCAAATATTATCAAAGAGGTAAAATGCCTTACACCTTTAGCTTACTTTATTGATACATTAATTATCATTTCACTTATTTCCCATGTTCAACAGATAAGAGTTCAGCATACAGACAGCACGTCTGACAATCAGCATGAGTATATTGTTAATGGGTATCATGGCAATGAAGAAGCTTCTCTGTGTATATATTTTATGAAGGGATCCTGCAACAGAGGCAGTCAATGTTTGTTTTCTCATTCAGCTCAAGCGAAAAGAGATCCATGCAAATTCTTTTTCACTTTACAAGTATTTCACTTCTGCAGCTTGAGTTCTCTTTTTATATTCTATACTGCTTTCTTTTTGTCATTACTGCAATAATTAGCATACTATGTTTAGGTGGCAAAGCTTGGACTAAGGGCCTTTCTAGCTCTATCGATCCTAGCTACCATTCAATGTCTGGGCCTATAATGTTAGTCTTATTTTGTACTAGTAATGTGAAAGAGAAACTGATTGAGCAAATTGGACTGTGTCGCCTCTCTTATCATACCATTTCTTCATAGTGAAGAGTGATGCAAACTTCTTGAACAAACAGTGGAGAAAATTTGGACAAAGCTTAGTTTTAGGTGTGGAAGAATAAAAAAGTTGATACACGTGAACCCAGTTAATTTGGAGTTAATGCATATTGTTTTTAATGTAGTGTGGGAAGGGGAATTCTAAATTTTCTGAGTTTATTTTCAGCTTCGTATTTTATTGAATCATTTTCTACATTTGAATTTATTTTCTAGTACTGTATGACAGGTGGAATTTTTTTCTTTCATTCAGTAAAACAGTTAAGATTATAGCTAGATGAGCTTGCAGTCAGGAATGAACTAAAGCTGCTATTGCAAATGAGGTTTTGACTGCTGTAATCTAATACATAGCATTGACAACAGAAGTTCTTTTATCACTATGTAATGTTGGACCGTAGAAAAATTATCTAAAGGCCCCGCTGTCATAGCTGCAAACCTTCTTATTTAGGAATCAACTACAGTTAATTCCCTTTTGCAATTAACTTAGGAATCAACTGCAATCACAATCACAACTGAGGTTTTGACTGCTGTAATCAGATATATTACTGGAAATATGGAAAATCATCTGGAAGCCCCAGTGAAATAGCTGCAGACCTCCTTATTTAGCATTTTAGCATAGGATGTAATTTGTCTCAGAAGCCTTCATATGATTTTTAAGTCATTGATGATAAGTTGTTCAAGTGACTGAATTCTCATGTCCCTCCATTGAAATTCTGTTTAAATCTGCTCTTACTTTCAAAACAATAAGTGCTTAACCCCATCTTTTCCATATATATATACATATATATGTTTTGAAAGTAAATTGTGCCAACCCACAGTTTTAGATGCCTGAATAACTTTACTTTGTTTATCTAACTGAGTTTGTCAGCATGGTTAGTAGATTAATTTGCCTGGTTGACAGTGAAGAATATGGTTTTCCAAGTGTTTGTAACAGTTCGTTTAAAGCCCCAATTGTGGATCTCATGCATTCCTCAGCTACTTGTTAAGGCCCTGTCTGAGAAAATGTGTTTGTGGATAAGATCCCTCTTGAATAATTTGACATGAGTTTCTGATTCTGATGATATCTTTGTTACTTGTATATATCTTGTAATGGTTAGTAAATTTTCAGGGATGTCGAAATGGAGAGACTTGTCCCTTTTCTCATGTTCTGGGTTCATCATTGTCATCATTTAGCTCAACTCCATGCATGCCAGAAGATGGTGCTGTCAATGCCACATCCATGCTACGTTTTCTTCCGACGTCTTCTGATGGACGTGTTCTGTTATTGGATGACACTGATTTGCGTTTCTCCTCAAATCTTGCTCGTCACTACGATCCTTGCAAAATAATTTCTACAACATGTATGTCAGACACTTTCATGTGTGACACATCATTGATGGGTATCAGAATACTGTGGGGTCTCCGCCACCCATACCAAACCATTATTTCCACTCCCAGAGGTAGTCCCATTCCATGGAGTGAAGTTAAGTGCATATTGTGGTTGCCTAATTTAGATAGCTACAGGGAAGATTTGGAGAGGCAGAAAACTCTTGTGCAGAATTTCTTTGAGTACTTAGCCATCCGAATATTAGCTGATGCCTTGAATGAAGTGCAAGTTATCCTCACCATGAACAACATCAAATTTTCACAGCTACAGGTAATTTTTTGCCCATTTGCGTTTATTTTATGCTCAATGCTTCATTTAAAATGTCATTTCCTATTTGTGATGAACTTCTGCATGACACATCTTTTTCCTTTTTATTGTCATTTGCTGGCATGATTTATGTCTGCCATGTATGGCTAAAACCAGCTATGATTCTGGCAGTGCAGCTTACAGTGGTGATATTTGCAACGATGAGCTAGTCTGAATGTGTTTGGTTGTTATTTCAGGTAGAGAAGTTGGGGAGAGACAGCTTCTTTTTCCTTGGAGAGTCTTTTCCTTTCGATGAGGAAAGCTTTGGTCAGATGCCAAATACAGTCACTACTAGAAAGCCAATGATGGTATCAAAGCCCATCTCATATGTATTTATCCTGCGACCGCCTACTGACATTCAGTTTGGTAACTATGCTGCCATACTTCAAAAGCATCTGCGCGATGTCAATGGGAACCATGTAGAGGGTTTTCAGGGTTTGCATTCGTAATCTCGCAATCTATAAATTTATGATTTTATATTGTAGATAGATGGTGGATATCAATGACAACGTTATCAGCTACTGGTTTGCTTGATATATTGTGGCCTTTTCATTTCACACGTTGCTGCCACCCTTTGAATTGAATTGGTTAATACCGGGCAAAACTAAATGCATATTTATTATTTAAATTTGGATTAGCTGGTTAAACTTTTTGCTTCCTGACATTTTTTAAATGGGATTTGTTGAAGGATATTATAATAAATGAAATAGTCTATCATTATAGTAAAACTCCTGCAGCATAATTTCGTCAGCTTGGTCAACAGAACTGAAATCCTGCTCTGCTAAGATGGGCCCGCGAAATTTGTGATTTGACAGAAGAAAAATAAGAAAAAAAAAAAGTTACACGGAGATAGTCTATGGAATTTGAAATTTTGGAAGGATTGGATCCAAATCTAAGTGAATTTCAGGATTTGGTTCATTAGGAAATATTAAAAAAAATGAGAGCGGGTGCTGATACTGAGGAAAAGATGGGTTTGAATGCTTGTGGTGGCGCTGATCTCGGCTGGGGTGGTTAATGGGTTATTGTTGGCAATCTGTGCGTGTTATTGGCTGGGACTGTGGGGACTGATTTGGCTTGTCGGCCGAGAGGGATGAGTCTGTGAATGGGGCCGATGAAGGGTGGTAGTCTATGCCTTGTTGTCCTGGTATTTTGTGGGTTTTTGGGTTGATGGCAGTGAAAAACAGCAAGGGGGTTGTTAATGGAGGCTTGAAAATTTTGTTGTGGCGAGGGAAGATAGCAATAGCCGTGTTGCTACTGGTGTTTTTTCTTATCTTTCTAATCGGAGGCCGCTGCCTCCTTTGATGTTGTTGCTCTGTGTTTTTTTAAAGAGAGAAAAAAGTATGTTTATATATATATAAAGATCAAGGAAATTTCTAGTCTTTCATCAAGAGATACATTCATTTCATTCCTTTCACCGACTCTTTCCCATCCATATTTATTTACCATACACATCTAATCTTGATAAAATGATAAACGTAAGGTTTATTTCAAATAGTAATGAGTTACACTTAAAAAAATTGATTTATCAATGAGACTAAATTAATCTTTGGCTAACAACAAATTAAGCTCTTTCACTTACAATAATAAGAATTTTTTAAATCAATTATTAGAACTTCTAGAAAAAAAATCCAAAAACAATATATTAAAAGGAATATAAAATCACCTTAAAACTTATATTTAAAGCAAAATCCAAAGCTTGTTCTTTTAATATCCCTTGCAAAATTCAATGGCCACCTCGGAACCAACAAATTCAAATTCAAGTTAAACATTCAATGGCCACCTAGGAACCAACAAATTCAAATTCAAGTTAAACATCAGCAAATCAATTAAAAATTAAATATCAATAAATCTAATATCACATCTAGTTAAATTTTCATTAACTTTCTTATCAATTAAATACCGTTTAAAAATTACATTTTGAGTACTAAAATAAAATTGTAAACTTTTTTTAAATTTTATGAACTAATTTGAAATCTACTAAAACAGTTCTTGATAAGTTTTTCAAGATGATAAAAATTTAAAAACTTTTAATCTCAAAATTAAATAAATTTATTTTAATAATAAACTCACCTAAATTTCTCAAGAATCTCCAGCTAATTATGCCAACATAAAAAATACTCATTGCAAGAATTCAAATCAATTATTTTTTAAATTCTTGATTTTCTTATGACTAAGATCACATTTATGCTCTCATATATGACTCACATTCTATTAATTTCCTCCAATATATCAAATTTAAAACATTTTTGCATAAGTCAATATACACGATAAATCTAACATATGAAATATCCACGAATAGCTTTGTTTGGAAACTGATTTTGTATAATGAATGAAAATAGAAATATCGTCGACCTTTATTCGCCACTCTCATGCATTGTATATATTCATGTTTATCAAGTCCTGTACAATTCCCATGATGCCTGCGGTGGTTGCTATATACATTATTTACATGATTATTCATTTAATAATATTTTTAATATTGCCAACTGCGACACATATGGTTGGCTATGAACCCAGTCACACTGTAATTTTTAATATTTACATGCGCACTTGCAACTACTAGTTAATTCCGTTGTAAATCACTGTAATTTGTTTTTTTTTTCTTTATCTGAATTTATTTTAATTTTATGCGGTTCAAAATTAAATATAACATTCAGATTTATTCAAATAAATATAATATTAAATTTTTTTCAGGGATACAAAGTTGTTGGAATTGTATTGTAAATTTTACAATGAATAATTTTTGGTTGGGAAATTTGTTGATTATAAACTCTCTTTCTAGTAGCGATCATGCCATTTTTAGGATGCTTTGAGCAGTCCATCTCGTGTGTATTACATTATTTTTATTTATTTTTTTATTTTTTTTATTTATATGGGGTGTCCGGGTCAGTTTGCGCGCATCACGACTAATCCCCACAGCCTACTGAATACCCTGTAAATCCAGTAGGCATATAAGACACCGCGGGGATAACAAACATGCACGTTAGGGCTCGAACCCAGATGTAGTGGAAGAAGATAAGCCCCTTCCACCACTAGGCTAAACACTAGTTTGCTATGTATTACATTATTGAACTTTGCTCTCGTAAGCTAACATTAAATATTAAATATTTAGAAATAAATAATAGTAACTGCATCGGTCCAATGGTATAAGGAATAGAAAATTTATATTCTCTTCTTTCACGGATTCTTTCCCATATATATATATATATATATATATTGTCATACTATTTTTTTTATTAATATAAATATCTAGATTAGCTTATACCTGGATTAATCTGATTAATCTTATAAATTTTAAAATTAATAATTATTTAAATCTTTAGCTATCCTTTTTTTAATAATTCAGAATATAAAAAAGAATTTAACAATTGAGAATGATGTGAATTACTTGATTTTATAAAAAATATTTTTAAAAAATTCTTATCATGTATAATCTCTCTCATTCAAAATTTTTGTGAGGATTTTGTTGAGAAATTTTGAAAAACAAAAATTTATTTACCAAAGAAAAACTAATAATTGGAAGATGATGAAACATGATAGTAACTTAATTAAAATAGAAATTCATTTATCAAAGAAATTAAATCCTTATTAACAATAAAACTCTTTCAAATGTGGAGTTTTTTTTAATTGTCACTAAAACTGATTTTGACATGTTTTCAAAAATAATAAAGATTTAAAAAAATTTAATTTCAAAATTAAATAAATTTACTTTGATAACAACATAAACTATATATTTTTGAAGAATCCTTTTATAATTATACTAGATAGTTGTGGGATTCAAATTAATTAGTTTTGAAACTCTTGTTTATGTTGTGATTCGAATAGTACATATAAAATTAGTTTCCTCCAATAATTCAAATAACATCAGCACACAAATCAAAAGTTGTTTTTTTTTTCTACTTAAAATACTGAATCTAACATATAATATATACAATCATACAATTCCCATGATACATACATACATTATTCACACTATTCTTTTTATCATGTGCTTCATTAAATTTGCATACATTAATTTAGATTTCTCCACCTTTTGCACTATTGTCCTCCTTTGAATTTCTCATTTCTTTTATAATTCCTAAGAAGTTGGTTGATAATTTGGGTAAAGAAGGACGAAATTAAAAAAAAAAAAGTTGACAAAAAGGTTATAGAATAGTGTAATGTGTATTTGAACATTGAATGACTAGTAAAACTATGTATGTTTTACACTAGATTTGTACCAACACGCTATGCCATGAACCGAAATATATTTTAGTAGAAAAGAAATGCCCAAGCAATGCAAGCTTGTTTTTCTTAAAAAGTTTATTAAAATATTATATAGAATGCAGATAAAGAAAAACAGAGCCTATGAAATTTAAAAAATAAATCAAGCAAAAAACAAGGAATAATAAGACCTCTTTCGAGGAAAAAAAAAACCTAAAAAAAATAATAAATAAAAAACTTAAGATAATTAGAATTATTTTTAAATTTTTTTCAAATATCATATAAATATAGAAAAACAAAGCTTTTGAAATTGAAAAAATAAGCTAAGCTAGAAACGAGTGAACTTTTAAATCTTGATTAAAATCTCAAATTTACAATATATTGAATTCTAAATTTAGATTGAATTAAAAAGCTCAATTTACTACAAATTCAATGCTAAGTAACCTATGTATGTCCAACAAAGAGCAACAAATAAATTTGTAAAAAATAAATTAAAAAATATTATTTTAATTAATAGTATTTTATAAGGAGAAGTATAATAAAATCCCCTTCTCTTTCAATTTTTTATTAACTAGTTTATTAAAGCTACGGCGTAAACTATAGTAATTTTTAGATTGTAAAAAAATAATAGATCTTTAATTTATTTTTAATATTATTATTTAACTTGATACAACAATTCAAACTTGAAAATTTTTAATTTATTATTTTTTTAACCTAAATTTTAAATTAAATTATATAAAATTTACATTAACATAACCTTATTAATTAGCTAAATCCCTAGAAAAAAATTAAAGAAAAAAAAGAAATAAGTCAAATTTATTTTTATCAATTTATCAAACTTATGGCTTGAAATATATATTAAATTAGTTAATTTTTATTTGATAATACAAAAAATAATTCACATTAAACTCAGTACTAAATGTTAAAATTAAAATAAAATTAATATTAAATAATAAAATTAAAAAAAAAAATCATAAGAAAAACCCAGGTTGCCTATCGTCTATGAAATGTAATCGATTTCCCGTTGCTAATTACTGAACCTGCGACATTGACTACACATCTCTTAGCGTTAACCGAGCATGCTACGCCAAAATTATTAGTCTGTTCATACAAGCAAGCAAACCGACTCTACATTTTTTTAGTAATATTGATAATTTTGTTTTATTTTTTTATAATATAATGTAAATTTTCAATCTTAGAATTCAAATTTATTTGCAATAGATTATATCGATGATTATAATCTATTGAAGAGACTGATTTGCAAGGAAAAAGATCGGTTGCAAATAAATTTATTATTAAAATTTATTAATTAAGGGCTACAAGTATTGTTTTGAAATCAGTCCGGCCAGGCGAGTTGACTTGGGATCAAGCCGATCCAGCACTAGAATCGGGCTGAGTTGAAAAAAAAATAAGGGAAGAAAAAACCTGGTGTAACTCGGTTGACCTGATAGGTTGACCCGGCAAGACCCGGTCAAGAACAGGTTACAAACCTGTTGACTTTTTGTTTTTTTATTAAAACAATATTGTTTTGATTTAAAAAAAATAAAATTTGACCCTACCAATTCAATGACTTGATCAAAACCAAAAATCTGAATTTTGAACCGGGTCAGCTACTGGACTTAGTCTTAGAACTATGGCTACAAGGTTTTGGAACTGTATTGCGAATTTTCCATATATCTCTGGTGGTAAGTTTTGTGGGTAATAAACTCTCTTTCTAGTAGTGATTATGATACATTGAGCAGTCACATGTAAACTTGAAAAAATTAAAAATAAATAAAAAATAAATAATTCTAATTGAATATGTTCTTGGTTGCTTGAGACATGAGATCACGAGAATTCGCATGAAAGCTTTACATGTTGGTCTTGAAACAGAGAAACCTCAAATAAATTTATGTATATTTTTATATTTTATATATTTATTTTAAATTAATATTTTTTTGTGTTTTAAATTATTTTAATATGTTGATATTAAAAATAATTTTTTTAAAATAAAAAATATATTATTTTAATATATTTTCTAACAAAAAATAATTTAAAAAACAACCAATACTACACTTTCATGTATTCTCGATAATTACCATCCAAATAAAACTTGAGGACGTTCGAGTTTTTGTTGAGCAAGGAATTATATGCGAGTTACTTGTGTTCTTCTCAAGTTGTAATTTATTTGCGTTTAGTTAGTATATATATAAAAAAAACACTAGTATATATAAAATAATACATTAATGCTTTTGGTTAAAAAACAAAACAATAACATAAAATAAATTGTTTTAAGATAATTTTAAAATGGATTTCTGTAATGCAAATCAATAAACATGTCTCATTATCTCTCTCATCTCTTGTATTTTATAGACAATAACCAAATGCTGCTTTATATTGATACAAAATCCAAAGATTATATTTTCAATATCTCTTACAAAATTAAAAATTGAATAACTATAAATCCAATATAACATATAACATTTAATTCATTTTCCATTACCAATCAAATACTGTTTCAAAATTAAATGAATTTATTTCAATAATAAACTCACGATCGTCTCTCTCGCCCCTGGCTCTTCCTTTCTGAAAGACAGTTGCCAGCTCCTCCCCTCACGGTTTCCTTTTCTCCATGTGCTGTGTCATCGCCAGCCCCCACGCTAGCAGCTACTCCTCAGGCCAGCACGGCCACCAGCCACCGAGAATCAGCCCCAAAACACCGAAATCAAGCTGAACCCAGCACTCTGCCAGACAAATCAACCATTCCTCTTTTTTTTTTTTTTTTTTTTTTTTTTTTTTTTTTTTTTTTTTCCGTTCAATCCTTTTAGTTTTAACTGTAGAGATATTCGAATACCCTTTATCGCTTAGAAACTAAATCTTTATTAGAATTAATATCTATTTTAAACCATAATTGTTAAATTTAGTACGGTCTAATGGGTTGATTTGATGACCACTAATGACAGGTCAAGTCAAAATAATATGACTAATCAAAAGCTTAAACCAGTCTAAATTAAAAGAATAGAAGAATAAAAAACTTGACAAATAATGTCAAAAACTCAGACTGATGTGGTCAAAATCTAGTTTTTATCCTGTTAAAATAATGCTGATTTTCTTTTAAAATTAATTTTTAGAAATTAACCTGAAAAAACTTTTCTAACACTTGGCTCGAGCTTTGCTGTAATTACACCGTTGGAAGGATTTTTATAACAATCAGCCGAACCTAACCACAAAATGACCACCAGTAGTCAAACAGTCACGGCGCAACCACCACCCACACGTGCCACACGTGTGGGGCAATTGACGGATACTCCATTCTACACGGTGACATGATTAGCCGACAACCGACCAACCCGCCGCTTTCCTCCCACCTTTCACAAGGACTTCCTCCTCCAAAAGCTACAATTCCATTAATCTCCCTAGTCTTTCCTGTCCTATTACCAAATTGCCACCAAAACTATAGCATGAGCCAAACGGTACCTTGCTGTTGTGATGAGTAACACGTGTTAAAAATAATTTAATGCTTTAAGTCAATATTTTTTTATTTTCTTATGAATTAATGTGACCACAAAGTAATATTATCACATAAAATAATACTTAATATATATATATATAATTTTTATTTAAATATTTAGTTTTTATTTTTTTAAACAATCTAACAGCAAACATATTACTATAAATGTAATTATATAATGTTTAACTTTTTAGATTTTCTCTAAAAAATAACATTGTTGTAAATAATTTAAATTAATTAAATTATATACTAAATTTAACTAGATTTAAAACAAAACAAAGACTTGATGTGATTTTTTTAAAAACAATCCATGAAATGGCATCTGCATTTTAAAAATGCCAAAATATATATTTTTTTAGATGCAAATGACCATCCACCACGTGTTAGCAGCTCCAGCGAACGGACGACGAACCGTCTGTCACGGTCGTTTTTATTCTAATTTTTTGAGCGTCTCTCAGGGCAGTTGGATTTCAAAAGGACGAAAAGAAGAAACTTGATGAAACATTGTTTTTTATTACATAAACACCAATGTCTCTTTCCAATATTTACCAAAATGACACTATCAAGTGGCAAAATGTTAATATGACAAAACCTCAAGTACTTTATCGTAATTAAACGAAAATGTTACGCTACTGCGGAGTCCTGAATCAGAAGCTTCTTTGTCTTCTCTATTGGGGTTTGGACTTTGGAATATATAAAGGATATCAAACCTTCTCTTTTTGACTTTTGATGGAAACACACTGTGATTTCTTGATTCTCAGTGTTTTATTGATCTTTTTAGCCTTTAGACGTTATAATATAAAAGGGTTTCTTTTGAAACAAGTTTTTCCATAGAGAATAGTTAAACAAATCATCATCTTTTTGTTCTTACAAGGTAAAGTTTTTTTGTCTTTACTTTGTTAGCTTTTCTGGGTCATTTTAGAATTTTTACTTTTTGGGTTTCTTTTTGGTTTTTAGGTGAATTTGATGGTTAATGATATGGTTTTGTTGAGGTCTTTGTGGTGGGTAATGCCAAAGTTTTGATCTTTTTGCAGGTTGTGTTGTGTTTTAGAGGATTTTTCTTGATGAATTATAAAGGAAAGATGCGTGCTCCATCTTTGCTTGCACAGTGTTTACCTGGTTTGGCGCCTCAAGATAGAGGAAGCCATAGTATGTCAGCTGTTTCAGAGAGAGATATGAATCTTCCTACACCAGCTGTGGAGATTCTCCCTTCAAAGGTATATATCGTTCTTCTCTTGATTGTTTTGTTGCAATTGTGTTTGGCTTGAATCTATTGGTAAAATAATATATGTGATTTATGACTTTGACATAAGAGTTTTTTGACATTGGTGGCGGAGGAGGGAGAGCTAAAGTTGACTTCAAAATCGAATCATGTATTTTTAATTGTGTAGATGGTCCATCCTTACAAGTATGCTGGGGAGAACGTAGAATTTCAAGGCCTTAATGTGTTCAAGGTATGCACAATCCTTGTTTGATGGTTATGTGAAAAATGGTTGTCTCTTATGCCAAAGGTTCGAAAAAAATTAATGGGATTTTGGTTCTTTCAAGGAGAACTGGCTTGTGTAGTTATTGTCAGGAAATCTTTTGTGTGAGTTCTGGAAGTTATACTTGAACATTTCAAAACCTACTTCTTCTGTGTATAGTTATTTATTTAATGATCAGAGTTGTGAGTTATTCCATTTCAAACACTTTCAGGGCAGAGTTAATGTTGCTGATATTATTGGGTTCACTGGTTCTGAGATGATATCCTCAAAAACTGATGGTTAGTAACACTTCCAGCTTGCATTAAAAAGTGAAAGTTTTAGTTCAATTTACATGTTGCTAGATATATAAATACTGGTGCACAAGGATGCAGAATATATGTAATTGATTGATTTGAATTTAAAGCTGAGAACCAATGCGTTTTTTGCAGGGTATCTGAAATCTTGGGACAGCTCTATTGATCTTGTTAATGTTCTCAAGCATGAGATACGTGATGGTCAACTTAGCTTTAGAGGCAAGAGGGTACTTGAGGTAATTAAGTCAAGGAAACGTTTTACTACTTATAATCATGCTTTAAGTTCATGAGTTGAAGTCTTCCCTCTTGCATTAACAGTCTGGAAGAAAAACAGCCTAATGATATACAAGAAACTTCAGTAGTCTCCTATCCTGAAAGTCTTGGTTGTGATGGCTCCTTGGTCTTTGCTACCATGATAACTCTACTTTTTGTTTGAAGTAATTTAGCGACATGACCTGACTCTTGATCTCTCCACTTGGTGATTGTTACAGCTTGGTTGTAGCTATGGTATTCCAGGGATTTTTGCTTGCCTGAAGGTAAATTCCATTGACTGATTAAATGTTTCCTTCAATATGGGGTGATTTGTATGTTACTAAAACATGTGTAGACGTGATTTGTCTTCCAGGCATTTTTTTCCGACTAACTTTTATTGCCTTCTTATTTTTAGAATATGGAATGCATTTGCCATTTACCCAAAGTACAGTTTGTGCTAATTTTACAAGTACTCTTGAATATCAAGTGCTATAACGTGTAAACCAATTAATGCCAAAGTTCATGCAAGATGGTCTAAAGCCATATGGTCATCTTGATTTGAGCCCGTTTGGGAACGTGGTGCAAACTGTGTTCTCACAAATTTTGATTTTTTTTTGGCTAAAAATTATTATTATTATTATTATTTTTTATATTACAGATCGTTTTGATGTGCTAATTTTAAAAATAAAAAAAATATTATTTTGATGCATTTCTAAGCGAAACACACTTTGAACCGCAATTGTTACCACAATCCCAAATTGGCCCACTAATATCATAAGGATATTTAATTTGGTTTAGGTTCTGCTTTTTGTAATTAAAGACCCGAATGCAATATATGTAATTGGCAACTAAACTTGGGATTGTTGACTCGATTTTCCATTATGAGTAGGTCAAGATTTTTTCAGAAGCATATATGATCTGATTTCAAATAGCAGCCATATTATTATTAGTAGTTAATTAATTGGAACATATATACTCTTTCTTAAGATAGGTGTAAGAGCGTAGACTTTTGAGGATCTCTGTTGATATTGTACCAATTGAAGCTGACAAGAAATTTTACAGGGTGCTTCGACAGTGCACTTCCAAGATCAGAATGCTGAAACAATAAGGTGCACAACCATACCAAATGTCCTAGCTAACCTTGAGCAAGCTCGGGACAGGCAGAGCCGACAGTCAGAGAGCCCCCTGACTCCATCAAGACAAATGCTGGCACCATCAGTGCACTTTTATGCTGGGGAATGGGAGGAACTCCCCACAGTTTTATCTATTGTGAGGAGCGATGCATTTGAAGTGACAATAGGGATGAGCCTGAGCTTTTCTGAGGAGGATTTCATGGATGGATGTAGTAGCCAAGATGGTAGCATCATTGGTCAGGAGACTTCCTCAAGACGATCAAGGAAGCTTTCAGGGAGCCGGGCATGGGAAAGGGCTAGTGAGACTGGTCATGGAGAAGGGGGTTATGATGTTATTCTGATGACAGATATCCCACACTCTGTGTCTTCTTTGAAGAAGCTATATGCTCTCATTAAAAAGGTTAGTTTATTGGTTTCTCTTTCTTTGATTCATTGCTTTGTTTTATGAAAGAAAATATTGTATTATTTTAATTCGCAACTGAGGTGACTGGGATATATATGGTAGATATATGGTAAAGTTTGTAGCAGTGAGAATGTAAAATAGAGGGTAACATCTTTATTAGACAATAAGCCTATGGGAATTGAAAGATGACGTCATCCTCATTTTGGAAAAATTATCTTGAATCTATGGAATGGAAAGGTAGTTGAATGAAGTACTGTACTAGTTTGTTTTAGTTGTCATGACCGTGACAACCTTAGCAGTGAAACAATAAACAGATTACTTATTATGTTTTGCCATCTCATTGTGCCAGAGTACGTTGCACCTAGGGCTGCAAATGAGCCAAGCTGCTGAGCTTTCATGTGTTCGAGCTAGGCTCATCTAATTTTAGTAAGGCTCAAGATCAGCTCATGTTCATGAAGGGCCTAAAGCATGAGACTCTAGCTCAGCTCATTTAAAATTTGTTAGGATCCATTAGGCTCATTTAAGTTGCTTAATAAGCCTACAAACAAGCTAGGCTTAAACTTTGGCATACTTGTGAAATCTTATATAATTGCAATATAAAAAAATGTCTTATAAACGTAATTTATTTTATCGATTTAAAAAAAATATATTTACAGTTTTTAACTCCTTCACATGAAACATACATAACTGCTAAATTTTTTTAATAACTTTTATTTAATAAAAAGAATATTATTTATTACATATTAAATTAGTTTTTATTTAGAAATCTTATGCAAGTTGTTTATGATTTCAAATTTTAAAAAGCTTATAAATGAGCTTATTTCTAAGCTTTGAAACAGAATTGCTTAGAAGATTAATGCCCAAGCTAATTGAGTCAGCTCATGAGCCTTAATGAGCAACCTTGGATAAAAGAGTTGAGCTTTAGCTTAGTTAAGCTAAAGCTCAACTCTTTCATATAGCAAGCTTTAAAAATAGGCTTGCATAAGCTCATTATGTCTTAACAAACGAGTTTGAGTCGAGCCCTTAGTGAGCTGAGCTTTGAGCGACTCTAATGGCTTGGCACATTTGCAGCACTACTTGCACATGAATGCAGGATGGGAAAATCAGATTTTCTGTGTTGCTGAGCTAATTTGATACCTGAATGTTATTTTATGCCCCGTTCTTGTACATAGAAACTAACCTTTCATATAATCTCTAGCCATATGAACTTGTGAATTTGATTCTCCATTTGTATTGAACACGTGCTAGTTGATTGGTGTTATTGACAAGAAGTTTGCTTGCTAGACAGTTCCATTTGTAAATATGGCATAACTAATTTGATCTTAAGAGCCACACAAATGATACCTTTGTCAGTACCTGATTAAACTAAATTTATATGCACGTTCCATTTTGGAACAGGACAAAGTATCAAGTCCCATTTTGTAATACTTGAACTCAAAAAATTGAGTGGCCAATGGTGTGAGCGTTTATTCTTATTATAGATCCATTTTAACTCCTGTTTTTCTTGACCAGTGTTTGAGGCCTCCATATGGCGTATTATACCTGGCAACAAAGAGAAATTATGTTGGTTTCAGTAATGGAGCACGACAGCTAAGAAGCCTGGTGGACGAGGAAGGTATTTTCGGAGCGCACTTAGTTAAGGAGATGACTGACAGAGATGTCTGGAAGTTCTTTCTCAAGTGAGCATAAAGTTCAGAACTTCAACAAAAGCACCTGCTAACTGATCACATATTTTCAGATTATATTTCTTCTAATATCCTATTTGTATATCTCAGATCACAGTTGTCATCATTTTTTCCTTTCATGAAAACAGAATCAGTGTTTAAAAGTTTTGCTAGTGTGCAATTCCTTGCTTGTGCCTTCTGTAATCCCTCTCCTCTTCCTCCTCCATGCCTTTCCCTTTTTGCTTATTTTCTTTACATTTTGCTTGTATAAAAAAATATTCAGCAAATCTAAGATTCAAATTAATGATGTTATATAATGCTATTAATTTTTGTATAATATTCTTGGCGCTTTCAATTCTATTTACAGAAATGCATAAGCGTGTTGTAAATGGTCAATATAATTCCATGTATCCATAGGCGTGAGTCCCAAGAATTGAACTTCAATGAGCAGTGGCAGGAACCTTCCCATCAAAGCTCTTAATGTTTGAACCATACTTTTAAAAGCTGGTCCTGATGGGCGGGTTGAACCGAGTTGAAAAATAATAATAAAAACTTGGTGTGATCTACGTCTTGATGGGCGGGTTGAACCGAGTTGAAAAATAATAATAAAAACTTGGTGTGATCTACCTGTCCTAATAGGTTAACCTAATTGATCTGATAAGATTTGATTAAAAAATTTAATTGCAATTTATTAATTTTTTTTATTATGATAATGTTGTTTTGATTTTTTTTTTAAAATTTAACTTTGACAACATAGTGACTTGGTTAAAATTCGGATCCAGTCATGATGGGCGGGTCAACTTGAGACTCGGTTGATCCAAACTGAAATTGGACCGAGTTGAAAATTAAAAAAAGAAAAAACTCTTATCCTAATAGGTTGACCTAGTTGATCTGACAAGATCTGGTTAAAAAATCTGGTTGCAACTTATTAATTTTTTTTAAAAAATTTAACCTTAATAATCTAGTGACTTGGTTAAAACCCGAATCTTGGACCGGCTGGGTCTAAAAACAATGGTTTGAACTTTGAATCAGTCTTCTCGCACGGTAGTCAATGATAGAATTTCTGAACTCTTGACGTGCACTGGAGGCAACAAAACGAATTTTGGTTATTTGTCCTGAGGGTCGCAGCTTGGTCGAAGAAGCCAGTCTGGGTCCCATGAAACACAGCAATTGACTTCCCTAGGATGGCATGCCCCCCCGCAATAACCCTCTTGAATACCTCGTGAAGGTTGCTCCAACATGGAAAGTTACACGAGCACCAATTCGGGAGCTTTAAATCGCAGCTGATTCTGGAATAGTATCAAATATTCCATGCAAATAGGATCATACCAGCTCCCAACCCCCCAAAACTTTCACAAGGAGTAGCAGGCACATCCATGCTCAAATACTTGGACCACAGACCAAAAAGAAAGAAAGCAAAAAAACACATGTTGGACAGTTGGAGAACAAGCACTCCTCCATGTTGCAAAATGCCTGTAATGTTGGAAAATCTCTTTCAATGAAGTACATGGTTGCCCTTGATGCTCCTGTTTGCATGCTTCCACATAGTCGCATTGTTGTGCTGGTAAAGAAGGATGTGACTTCACAGAAATCACCTCCTTATATATCACTTTCTGCTTCGATTCTCTGATAATCTTCTCCACACCATATCCCCACAAGGCAACAAGGTTAAGGAAGCCATAACATATATATAGGAGAGGAATACCAACCACAATCCCCAGATGCGAAATTAATCAGTGTCTAAAAAAGAAATGTGTTTTAAGTCAAGTGGAAATTACAACGGAAATTTAAGTTATGCGATTATAATTAAAAAATCATAATCATCAGGACTAATCTTATTTTATAGAAAAATTAGGAGGCATACAAGGAGTATCATATACTTCAACGCGCAGTAATATTTCAATAAACAATATTTTAGTGCTGGCTACGTACCGTCCAATTTTCATGGAGTCATGTAAAACTAGGGTAACACCTACCACCTTCCCATTTTTTCATTTAACCGGCCGAAAACGAAGACTTTCAGAGCAAAGCTTTTCCCTTGAAGGAACTTCCAAGTAGACCGACTGTTCGAAGTTGGAAAATATTCAATCAAGGCAAAGACATTGATGAAAAACAAGTAGGTAAGAGCAGGGGACATACCACATGTAGCCTTTATTATTGAAGATAAAAAAAATAAATAGCTTTCTTTTCTTAATAAAATTCTAAATGTTTGGGGAAGCCCAAATGGCTAGGAGCGGGTCTTTCTCCCCTCCATGCACTTTTCTTCCCCGTGCACCAAAAACCTTCATGCATTTGTTGCTTAATTCATCCTTGCTCAAACAAGTTTCTTTTGTGCACATTCAATGCATGCATGCTTACATGCATGGCATCAGAGAGGAGAGAAGAGAGGACAGAGAATTGGAGGAAAAGAGCAAAAAAAAAAAAGAATAAATAAAATAACAGTAATCAAGAACACACTGGGATCCTTTTAACATTATAATATCATTAAAAATATCTCAATGACTTGAAAGATCAACATACATTGCTTAAGTGGGCTGGATGTGCTGTCTAAAGATGGCGGGGCATGCTAGAGAGAAATAAAGAAAAGCAAGGCCTGTTCTAGCTGTTTTGAGGCCCAAAACACGCATTCCTCCCTTTTCTCCCACCATGCAGGCCAGCCACTGCACATATAATGGATATTTTTTTTGAAATGCATGCTTTTAGACAGGGTTGACATAGTGTTTCTAGCAAAAAGACCACAATGCAAACATGCCCCACATTCTATGCAAAACAAACGCCTCATTTTCTCATAAATGGTTATTTCCTGTTAATCTGGCACCAACATTCACTTACCTTAAATACAACCACTACTACTCCCACGTTAATCTAAAAAAAAAAAAATAACCTTAAATACAACCACTACTGTATTTGGCATTTTCATTTATGATATCATAAACTAGAGCCTAACTTTATTTTTAATTTTTATAATCTTTAACTCCAAACTCATTTCTTGCTTGGACAAAGACATTTATATATATAAAAAAAACACCATAGAGCTCTTCATAATCATACTACAAGAAGATGAGTGCATTGATAAGTATCTTTAAAAATTAATAAATAAGTGCTCAATGTGCAAAGACTTATTAGCCTATTGTTATAGAAATCTTGATTAATAGAATTTATAACTATTCATTATAAGAAAGGTTGTATACTTTTCCTAATAAAAATCTATTTAATGCTAAATAATTGTTTGAAAATTATATTAGAATGGAAAAAGTCAATATGGTTAAATAAGAAAATCCTCTTTTCCACTCATAAGTGAAGTTTTTTTCACACTATCAGTCTCTCACAAAAGCATTTAAAAAGAGCACTAAGAGGCATATTCATAATTGATCAACATTCTTCAAGCTCATAACTCTTTTTTTGACCATAAAAAAATGATGTGAATATAAAGAACCTTGGTAAGTTCTATTTTTTTTTTACCATGATCATAAGTATAATACTAAGGAATGTCATCCTCAAAAAAGGAATCAGAAAAATAAATTGCCAAAAGTTATTCCTAATAATTTATAAAAAAAAAACCAGAACAAACAAAATAAATAAGTACACATATTTGATGAGTTATTTGATATCAGATAATTTTCATATTATCTTCAAGAATTGTATCTCTATTATTTGAACTTTTCAATAAACAATAGTATTTTTTCTCTGTATTTCTAATATCTCCCATAAAAATCTCCATGTCTCCAAACATATTTCCATGAAAAGCCTCTTTCCAAGCGTATCTTTATGGAAAATCTCTATGACAAGGTCTTTATATCTCCATTGAACCTTAATATGTGCCTCCAAAAAGATCAAGAATTTTTTTTCAAGAAATAGTATTTTTTCTCCGTATTTCTAATATCTCCCGTAAAAATCTCCATGTCTCCAAACATATTTTCATGAAAAGCCTCTCTCCAAGCGTATCTTTATGAAAAATCTCTATGACAAGGTTTTTATATCTCCATTAAACCTTAATATGTGTCTCCAAAAAGATCAAGAATTTTTTTTCAAGTTAATGTGATCGTTTATCTCTAAAAGAATTAAGAATTATTCTTCGATCTTTGTGAATACTTTTATCTAAATCTCTATGATCATTTGTTTCTAAAAGAATCATGAATCTTTCTCTAGTTTTTGAGATTATTTATAAAACATTGCATCATAAATATTAACAAAAATTATAAAAAGTATTATTGGGCATGTTCACAGTACATAAATAAGTAATATTTGTACAAAATAAGTATTTTTTTCTATCATTTTTTTTAGTTAAATCTTTTAAACATGTCTGTTTGTAAGATTTAAAAGGGAAAATAACTGTAAAAAAAATAATAATATTTTTTTAAAGAATATTATGAGATCATCTAGTATATACTAAATCTTATTTTCAAAAAATTTTAGGAGTTCATTTTTCATATTGGCCTAGTGAACTTATATGAATTTAATAATTATTTTTTGGATAATAGCCTTTAAATTTGAACCTAAAAAATAAAAAATAAAAAAATATTTTTAATGGAAAATCCTGTGACTACTTGTTTGGATGTCTCCATCCTGTAGATAATATCCACATCCAAGTTGATTATAAAGTCACATTAAGTCAGTAGAATCTTAATGCTATGATTACTTAAAGTTAATCACCAAGAGAGAGAACAAGTAAATTAACTTATCATAAGTAATCAAAGCATGAGATCTTATTAAGATATTCTCTTGCTATTGCAATCCACGGGGGATGTCTTTAAGATGGAAACAATAGAATATTTTAATTTGTTGTGTTCCCCTCATGCATGGAAGGTTCCGATTGATTAATATATGTACTTTAACATTGAATGACATAAAGTAATCATGTTTTTGCTTTAATTAGAATTGTGTTAACATGGTGTCTTAATCGGTAATGATACATCCACTGACTTAATTAGTTGCTTTAGTAATCTCAGACATGGATGTTTGGCTTTCCCCAAATGTTTGGTAAAATATCACATGAACTAAGTTATCCGACTACATTTTTGTCTTTATATGATGTGTGTACAGAAATTTATAATTTATTTCTTTTATGATTATTATCGTATTAGAAAAATATCATAATATTAAGTTAGTATCAAAAAAATATCATAACATTGTGGTACAATTTATATTTTTAAAAAGTTATTTAAATAAAAATAATTTTAAAAAAATTAAATTATTTAATTTTGTGAAGTAAATAACTCAATTTGCAAGTTTGGCAAGGTAACTTTGGTTGTTTCGGTTCACAGGTTTAGCTAAATAAATTTTTTATTTTTAATTGAACTTAATTATATGATTCTCTATTTTTCTTTTTATTATATAGGTAAAAAACTTTTGAGCAAAACTTGAGCTAGACAAACAGTTGGGTTGGCAAATTTCAAAATTAAACCGCTTGATTAGATTTAATGATATTATCAATTTTTTTTAATAAAATTAATTTTAAAGCCATTTTTGGCCATATTATTGATTATATCATGAATTTCTTTTTATACATGTGTGTGTTGTTATTTTATTTTATTTTTAATTTTTTGAACTTAAGAATAAATCTAATAAAAAAAACTTAAGGTTAATAAATTATGAATCATTTAACATATATAAAACATATATGTTAAAATATTATAATTAGTATATATCGTGTTGTCATTAATAATCATTTTATATCTTAAAAATACATTAATAGTGTTTAACCAAATACTATTTAGTTGCTTCGAACATTTGTAAACATAACACAATTATTAAAAGCCAAAGCCTAAGAACATGAAAATAAAAGAAAAGCTCAATCCTACTTCTAGAACAGCAGCCACAAAATCCAACCAGAATCAAAACTTAACAGACCAAGACGGGATGCATTCATGGTTTCTATATAGATTAGTACCTGTATACTTGAATAAGGCATTCAGACTTTTGATCCATCCTACAGCAAAATAGAACAAATGCCATATGGCATCTTCCTAATAGGCTCCTTTTCCTCGAACACCAAATTGTTCCTAGTATTCCAAAGAGTCCAAACAATGCTAAACATGAAACTATCCCAAACAAATCTTTCAAACTTGGAGTGATTATCCTGCAGAAGGTCTTGCCATTAACATTGAAGGTCACCTAGGGCGCAAGGCATTACCCATTTCAAGCCTCTGTAAGCTACAATTTTATTTCAAAGTTTCCAAACCACAGGACAATGCATTAAAATGTGGGAGATAGTTTCATAATGTTGTTCCTAAAAGCACAATAGTCTTATTAATGACTCAAAATATATCTCTTCACGAGGAAAGCTCTAGTACAGAGGCTTTCATTTAGAGCCAACCATAATGTCATTTACGTTTTTGGAGGACAAATTGATTTCCCAGTGCCTGTAGCACGTGGTTTAGTTCCAACAAATCTTCTCCTGTCAAAGACAAGCATACAAGAGTTCACAGTATACTCACCTTCCTTCCCCCATTCCCAAATCAGTTTATCTTTATTCGTTCGATGAATTCCTGCTAGATTTTGATCAAACATTAGCCCATGAAGAATCAGATTCTCTCTAGCTCTAAGGGGTCTTATCCAAGTCAGATTCTATTGCCACACGTCCTCTAATCAATATCGCATTTGACAAACAAGGTCTGCTTTCAAGGAAGAGAGCCGAAATAGTGCAGGCTAAACAGAAACCAGTCAGCCAAGTGCCTTTCCAAAAACTTGCATGGTTACCCTTTTCCATTTGAAGTTTGCAGCTATATCTCATAGGGTATTATCCTGATCCTTGATAGTAATAGTTAAGTCTTTTGCTAGTAATATCTCTCCAAGTCACTGAGAGTCTTTTGCTAAAATGAGGTAGCTCATTGTTGAAGCTTGGTATGCATTTTTCCCTAATAAAATCAATCCAGCTAGTCTTGTCATTACAACCCAGTTTCCAAATCCACTTGAAAATAAGAGCTTTATTTTTTGCCAAGACAGACTAGATACCAAGCTCTCCTCTGTCCTTTTCTTTCACCACTATTTTCCAAGCCAACTTGTGGATTTTTCTTTTGTCAATGTCCCCACCCTATATGAATCGAGACTACATTGCTGTAATCTTTTGAGCTACTGTCTTTGGGATACAAATCATGGACATGTAGTAAAGTGGGGTGACAGTTTGCGCACTTTTGATTAAAACAGCTCTCCGAACCATAGACAACATCCTGCCCTTCCAAGAGCTAAGTCTCCCACAAATTTTGAAGAGCACAGGTTTCCATGTGAAAATCCTAATAGGACTAGAGCCAAGAGGAAGACCCAAGTAATTAATAGGAAGTGTGTCGCATGTGCATCTGAAGACACCCGAGATCCTTGCTGTGAAGATCTCATCCACATTTACACTCACCAGACTACTCTTACTGAAGTTAACATAGAGATCCAAACACATGCTGAACCATCTTATCATTCTCTGCACATTAAACGGGCATTAAAAATGGTAGAACAAGATTTGTGTTTTTATACTACATATTTTCATTAACATCAAGCAACAACACAATGCAAAACATCATGTACATTAACATAGCACATTTGTCAATGCCTAATCTGAAATGAATTTCCAAAAAAACATATAATATAAATCTCTTTCTCGTCAATTTAGTCAATTAAACACCTGTTTTGGAACTTTACAGTCATCCCTACCCCATACAAAGATTGAAGATATGCTTTGTGCCTCCCAGCTCCTCACCTGCTCAAAAGCAACAGGAGAAAATATTCGAGGACCCAATCTTCATTGCATTCTAAGAAGTTCCAAGATTCAAGATCTATGTGTTCACATGTTGTTTCTTTTTTTGAACTAATATAATATATAAGGTTACAATGACACTATCACAAGATACACCAAATCTAATTATCCATTAATCGGTGCAAAGGAAGATTTAGTATAACCCTAAAAAAATAAAAATCCCACAAGGAGAAGATCTTGATTCTTGACTAGTGAAAGATATTCTCCATGTACAAGTCGTTTTTATGATTTATATCAATTTGGTTATTTGAGAATACATGGCTAAAAAACACTTGCGACATTACTTTTGTTTACAACAATCTAATTTAATCAAAGGCTATATTATTTCTTATTCTAAAGTTTGAACCTTTCGAACATATTTGCTAGATTTTCCACATCAATATCTAAGTAATTATTAGGTTTGAGATTTTTATTAAATTAAATGTATATAATTTAAACTATGTAACACAAGATCCGTTTAGTTTCTTCCCTATATTACATATTAAAAGGGAAAAAGAAAATCTTATTTGCACGGAAACTAAAGACTCATACCTTTTTTTTTCCCCCGAAAATGAGATGAATTGAATAATAAAGCACATAGACTTCAAGGAGATGAAAGAAATGTTGACCACTAAGAACGCAAAAGCTAAGCACTTGGAAATAGAAGTTAACTAGCAGCAACAGAAGGTTCTTATCAGATCAAGTAAAGGGTCAATGTACTAAATATTTTAGATAAAGGAGTCATAAAGCATTAATATTTTATTGATATGTTCATATTTTTCATTATCAGTGCCAGGAACTTATACATTAAATTGATACAACTGTCATCTTCTGAAATTTCTAAAACATAGTACTAAATTTATTTTTTTGATTTCATTTTACAAACCATTTTACAAACCAAACTAATATGAGTATTATCATCAATAAACAAAACAGATCAATACGAACAATTAAAATAATTTTTTTTTCTGTAAAATGATATACATCAGGGTAAAAAAATTATAAAAGATATTGAACTTTTATTCTTATTTAATGGAATTGAGAATTAGAAAAAAATTTGGAAAGAATTATTTTAAAATATCCAACAGAGATATGAACTAAGCACCTGTACCGCTGCCAAGTTTCTAAATTCTGATGTTTGTCAAACTTATCAACAAAGTAAACTTGTTACAATTGACTTGAACTTTCCATTATCAATTAAGCTCTCTCTTTTTAGCACCATAACCAATTTTCTTTGGAGTCTGGATATCTTTAAAAACATAAAGGATGGGGAAATAAAATCAAAACATAATGTTTCTCGTCAATTTAGGCAATTAAACACCTGTTTTGGAACTTTTCAGTCATCCCCACCCCCATGTGAAGATTGAAATATGCTTTGTGCCTCCCAGCTCCTCACCTGCTCATGTTTATGGCTGCAGTAATTAATTTGTCGTCCCCACATGTCATGCAAAAGCAACAGGAGAAAATATAGAAGGACTCGATCAATCTTCATTGCATTATATGAAGTTCAAGATTCAAGATCTGTGTTCACATGTTTTTTTTCTGTTTTTCGACCTAATATAATAAATAAGGTTACAATGACACAACCACAAGATACACCAAATCTAAGAGATTGTCCATTGATCAATGCAATGGAAGATTTAGTATAACCTAAAAAGAAAAAAAAATTCCACAAGGAGGAGATCTTGATTCTTGACTAGTGGAAGATATCCTCCATGTACAAGTCGTTTTTATGATTTATATCAATTTGGTTATTTAAACAAAAGAGAGAACACATAAGCACTTGCGACATTACTTTTGTTTTCAACAATTTGATTTAATTAAAGGTTATATTTATTTCTTCTTCCAATACTCATAGATGTTCCACATCATATAAGTAATTTAGGTTTGAGATTTTTATTAAATTGTATATAATTTAAACTAATTATGTAACCCAAGATCCGTTTAGCTTCTTCCTTATATTACACATTAAAAAGGAAAAAAAAAATCTTATTTGCATGGAAACTAAAGACTCCACCTTTGTTTCCATAAAATGAAATAAATTGAATAATAAATCACATAGACTTAAAAGAGATGATAGAAAAGTTGACCACTAAGAAAGCAAAAGCTAAGCACTTGGAAATAGAAATTATCTAGCAGAACCAGAGCTTGTTATAAGATTAAGTGAAGGGTCCACATACAGAATATTTTAGATAAAGGAGTCATAAAGTATTACTATTTTATCGATATTTTTCAAATCAATATAGATTTACGCATTGACTTTAATATAGGAAAGCAAACCAGTTAAATAACCTTAATATAACATGGTTAAGGGTTAATGAGTACAATCATAAATTAAGATAAATTGCTATAAATTCAACGATGTTTAATTTTTTTATAAAAAAAATAAAAATAAAATAAAATTTAAACATATGATTGCTCAATTATTATAACTCTAGTATATATTAAAAACTCAATTCAACTCAAAAAGTTTTGTTAAATTAAGTACTCAAACATGATTTAGATATTATTTTATAATATCTTAAAAAACACTTTTCGTATTATCGGATAATACCTATGTTTTTGAGATGTATTGTTTTGAAAAGAAAACTAAGATGGTTGGATCATGATTATAATATGAGTTGTGTTAGAAATGAAGATATCGATAATTTGATGTAGTTCCATTACAAAGAAAACTCTATAAAATTTTAAATAAAAAAAAAATTATATCACATAAAATTTTATACTTTTAAATAATTATTAGGTTTTTTTAGAATGTTACACATAAGTTTTGCACTCTCTACATAAGACGAAACCTTACTAATTAAGACATCTAGAGGTATCCACATACTATAAGACCTGATGTTTAATTTTTTTATAAAAAAAATAAAAATAAAATAAAATATGTTTAATTTTTTTATAAAAAAATAAAAATAAAATAAAATTTAAACATATGATTGCTCAATTATTATAACTCTAGTATATATTAAAAACTCAATTCAACTCAAAAAGTTTTGTTAAATTAAGTACTCAAACATGATTTAGATATTATTTTATAATATCTTAAAAAACACTTTTCGTATTATCGGATAATACCTATGTTTTTGAGATGTATTGTTTTGAAAAGAAAACTAAGATGATTGGATCATGATTATGATATGAGTTGTATTAAAAATGAAGATGTCGATAATTTGATGTAGTTCCATTATAAAAAAAACTCTATAAAATTTTAAATAAAAAAATAAATAAAAAATTATATCGCATAAAATTTTACACTTCTAAATAATTATTAGTTTTTTTGAATGTTACGCATAAGATTTGCACTCTCTACATAAGACGAAACCTTACTAATTAAGACATCTAGAGGTATCCACATACTATAATACCTTCTCTTCTGTCATTTATTGAGTACAATATTACTAGTATTCATTATCTATGTCTGGAAGAATATTTTGATTTTCTAATACATACAAATATGATAAATGAGCAAAACAATTTAAACGATGTTCATGGTCGGATGCTAAATAATTACATTCTTCTCGTATTGTTTAAGAATTAATATCTTTATATCATTTTTAATTAATGCCCCTGAGTATTAATCTTAAAATAAAATTTTTTAACTATATTATCTACCCATAGTATTTTTGATATTGTAATTATTTTTATATTTATAATTTTTAAAAAATAATTTTTTGTATGATTGCTTTACATAAATTATATATTTGATAAAAATTATAGTTGACATTGTGGATGGACATGAAATTACTAAATAGGATATCAATTGTTTCCATACTTGAAATTAAACAATTAATACATATTTAATTCTAACTACTTAAAAATAAAATTCTACACTAACACTAACACACTTGGTTGTACATGAAGGAGAGATTACAAGATTTGATAACAATAGATCTGATATTTGTATTTTTTTTATTTAAATTAGTATCTAGACTAGTTTACTTTTACTTTTATTAATTCTATAAACTTTAAAATTAATGATTATATAAACTTTTAGTAATTTTAAAATAATTCAAACTCATAATTATTTAAAAGAATTCAAGCTCATAATTATTGAATTGAAGAGTAAATTTAAAATTTAATTAAATGAGTTAACTCTCAAGATTAGTGTTCGTTTTTATTTATCTTAGTTGTAGATGGATGGTGTATAGATCTGGTTTTGATCTAAGTGTTTTGTAATGGTTTGTGGATAGAAGAAAAAGAAAAAGAAAAAGACAAAAGAAGACGTTGAGAACACTGACTGAATACAGAGAGAGGTTCTTCAACGGTGAAAGAGGTCGGCATAGATTTGAATCACGGGACAATGAATGTCTTGAATTGGATTCTCTAAGGAGAACGAGAAGAGAAGATAGAAATATTTTGGTAAAGATAAACGGCCTTCTAGGCCTATTACTTTTTGCACATGAATCTTTGAAAACGGTGAAACGTGCTTTTCATTAGCATGTAGGTGGATCGCAAATTGAACATGAATCCCTCATCTTTAAGCCTATATTTTACTCATTTACCAAACCACACCGTGCTTTCTAACGCAAAAACACAGTCCTCAATCAAGTGAAAAGATTATATCAAATGCCATCAAGGGACAAAAGAACAAGATGCCCGTGGACGAAGGAGCAAAGATGTATGATTCACGATGATTCCATGTCAAAGACTTGTTGCCTGGGATAAGTACAGGCTGCACAGCTAGCAGTACCATGGACGAATAAGCGATCATGTATGATTTGATGATGATTCCAGAGCAAGGACTCCTTGCCCTAGATAAGCACAAGCTGTACAGCTAGCTGGCATACCATGGAGGAATGAGCGATCATGTATGATTTGATGATGATTCCAGAGCAAGGACTCCTTGCCCTAGATAAGCACAAGCTGTACAGCTAGCTCGCATACCATGGACGAATGAGCAAAGATTTATGATTGATGATTATTCCATATCAAAGGCTACTTGTTACGTCTCAGATATCTGGTTTTTTTGTTTTTGTTTTTTTCCAGTTCTTGATGCAAATAATCAATAGTTTTGAAATATACAAACCTTGAATCCAAAACAACATATCTTAAATAAATATATTGCATGTTATAAGAGACTTTGTCCGGATTATGTTATAATCCAAGATCTGAATTACAGGATCGTCAATAATTTTTTTTTTTAAAAAACAATCCCTTAAATTGTTTGAGGGGTTAGTTTTTCAAAACAGTACTACACTAAATTATTTCTGGATTTTTTTAAAAGGCCTTATAAAGCATTGTTTTAGATTATTTAAAAACAAATTAAACAAAACAACTCGTTTTTTTTTATTTCAAAAAACTTGGGCTGAACAACTATTAATTTAGATTTATGTCTAGACTTTAGTTAGTATGGATCATTAGATTGACCTGCTAGAATGGAGATTTAAAAGTATGTTGTATATGAATGGTGATATTTATTAATAATTTTTTTTATAAAATTTTAATTTTAATTAAATGCATTTAGATAATATTTATTGAATGGTCGACTAAGCTTTTTATTTACTTATTTTTTTACCATTCATAATCTTGCACGTATCAAACCAAACTCATTACAACTTCTACATATAAAATTGACTGAATATTAAAAGTGGTCCACTAAATTACATATGGCTTAGGATTCTCATGGATTCTCATCATAATAGGCTTTTTTTTTGCATCAAATAAAAGAACATAAAACCAAGTCAACTAAAATCATTAAATTAATTAAGTCTTGAATCAGTTGTAATCTTGCCTACTTATTTGCTAGTAATCCTTTTCATTTCATTTCCTTACCTTTAAGTCTTATTCTTTGGCCCAATATTTTCTAGTGATCTATAATTTATTTAAATGGAGTGACAAATCATTAAAACGGAGAACAAAAGATACCGATCTTGTCACAAAATAATGCTAGCTCCTAAGAAGATACTGATCTTGGCACAAAATAATACTAGCAACTAAGAAGTTTCCTAGCTGATGATCCCATACACCTTTGGGCCCAAGGATATATATCTAGTGGAGATCATTTTATGAGCTCAATCAAGCCAATCAAGCCCTTCACTTTCCAGCAAATGAATCTTTGCAAATATTTGCCTTTCTGTAACTATTTAGACCTTAAAGTGACAAGAAGCTAGGAATAGGAAAATGAAAGACCTGGTTGATAATTGGGGAAATTCTGGCTCTTTTAATTTACATGGCATGAGCTATAGCAAAACAGCGTCTTGTTCAGATTCTCACCAATCCCCTGGTTTCTTTCCTTGAAAAACAGTTTATCACTCCTGTGGCGTATGGAATGATGTCAATAAGAAGGTTCTTGTGGTCTAATTCTGCGGCTTAAATTGTTAGTTTATGTTACTTGGAAATTATCTCCAATTTAGCTATTGTGTTTGTATAAGCTCGATAAATAATTACTAATAATTCTATTGATAATGTCATTAGTGTTATTTAATTTATAACTTAGCGATTGACCTTCTTCTTCCCTTCTCTCATTTCTTCTTTTTTTTTTTTTTTCCCCTTCTCTCATTTTTTTTTTTATGTATTTTTTCTACAACAAATAGACACCTCTCCTCTTCAATTTCAACATAATTCAACAATGTATTTTTTCTACAACAAATAGACATCTCTCCTCTTCAATTTCAACATAATTCAACCTTTTACAGTAAATCCGACCATTATAACACTTAGTTTGTCAATATTTGTATTCTTATTCAAATTTTATTGAGGATTTTTTACTTTAAATAAGTAAATCTATAATTTTTTTTAAATTTGAACTCAATTTTAAAATCTTGATTTTTTTTATATTTTTTGTAGTATATGTATTTTATTTAGATGTTTACTTATTTTATAGTTTTTTCTCATACAAATTTTTTGTATGGATTTATGATTTGTACATGTTAGGGTTTGTTTTAGATTTTATAAAATTATATTTGTTTGTAAATTGGTGAAACTTACGTCAAATTTTTGACTTATGTGTTTTGTGATGAAATAAAAATGATCCATTTAGCAGGTCCATTTTATGTTTTCTCAATTTTATTACCGAGTTGAAATTTTTTTTAAAAGTGTAGAAATTTGAAATTATGTATATAATTGATAATGAATTAAAATTACTATTAAAATAGATTGAATAAGTTTGAGCTAAATCAATAGTTTTGAAATTGTTTTAGTTAATGTAGTAGTTAATTAATACATGTTGGCATCATTATTTTATATAGGTTTGATATAAGTAATGAATGATTGTTCATGGATGTATAGAGATTTACTTTAAGGGTTATAGAGGAGGGATTATTGTAATGAGGTTTAAGGTTTTATTAATTATGCAATCTAATCTAAGAAATATTAGTCAAAGGGGTATTGCATGTCCATGCAAGAGTTATAAAAAAAAACGTTTCTCGATGTAGATGTTGTAACGATGCATATTTTACAAAAAAAGGGTTTATAAAGAAATATTTGTGTTGCTATGCACATGAAAAATCATATGTTCCTCACGATACCATGGTAGAAAGGATGGTTGAGTCAACTTTTAGTTCTAGCAACGTGCCGTGGAATTAAAGATGATAATAATAATTCTTATAGGAATATGATTATATATGCAATGAGAATGAATCAGGATCATACCGGTCAATGTCTAATCATAAATAAAGAAGTTAATGTAGATGCATCCATACTTTTTGATCTTTTGAAAGATTATAATGAACTGTTATGAGATGGTTGCATAAATTATAGTAAATTATCAGTCATTATACATGTGTTCACTATAAAGTTAAATTATAAGTTGAGTGGGGCCGTTTATGACAAAATTGTTGAATGAGCGAGAAGTTTTTACTTGAAGGGAATAAGCTGAAAGAGAATTTTTATACTACATCATCCATAATGAAACCTCTTGGCTTAGGATACTAAAAAATTGACACGAATCCAAACTTTTGCATGTTGTGTTACTTTGAAAATACAGGTTGATCGAGTGTAGAATATATAGGCATTCTCATTATAAACTTATGAGATTATTCATGTCACTAAAGACTACTAAGCATATGATAAGACACCAATCATATGATGTAGTGGATGGAGTGATGATGCACCCTTCTCATGGTGAAGCCTATAAATACTTTAACAATGTGCATCTTTAGTTTTTAATAGAGATAAGAAATGTATATCCTGGGTTATATATAGACAGATTCAATCCATTCAGGTTATTCACTATTCTTTATTCTTATTGGCCGATGATATTCATGGTTTACAACTTGCCATTAGGGATGTGTAAGAGGCTGAAGTTCATGTTTTTTTCTACAATCATACTTGGTTCTAATAGGCCAGGTTAAAATATAGATATTTATCTTCAACTATTGATTGATGAGTCGAAGCAATTGCAGTCATCCAGGGCTTTGACTTATAATTTATCAAGGAAACAAAATTTTTTGATGAAGGCAACTTTGTTATGGACTATTAATGATTTACTAGCTTACGAAGTGGTTTTTAGTTAATACATATATGAAAAACTAGTATGTCCATACTATATGGAAAAATGTAAGGCATTCATTGAATAAGAATCAACTGCATTCTAAGACATAATGATGGTGGGGAAGTGCCTTCATATGAAGACTTGTCAATATTCTCCCATCTTGGATAACCCGTATCAAAAAATGCTGTGAGGGGAAGATATTTGTAAGAAATATAATTCAGACAAGAACATAGTAATGTGCTATTTAATTGCGATAAACTGAGACCTTTTATTCAATAAGTATACTACTTAACTAGTTATTTTTAAAAGTTTTATCTCTTATAATATCATAAACTGATATATTGTTGAATTCCTTATAGGTAACATTATCAATATTTATTGTCCCAATAAACATAGTTGACTGAATCCTAAATGTTTCGATTACAAGATGAATAATTTTTCACGTGGTTTAAAACACATGTAAGTACTATTTAATTATTCTTCCCTCTCAAAATACTTAATTTCATTACATATTTCTTTTTAATTATTTATAATTATACTTCATGTACGAGATTTATCAATTAGGAGGGAATACTAGTGTTACTTTGTCTTTACTAAGTCTGGGTCCTGAAAGAAAGGTAAAGTGCTATAACAAGTATTTCATTAATGGACATGTGTTTCATATTGAATAATAAGACAGGATAGAAAGATATATAATAGTGAGATTTATGTTAAGGGATTGAGTTTTAATGAGTTTGAAGTTGACTATTATGAGAAGTTAGAAGAGATCCTTGGATTGCAATATCATAACAAGTAGAATAGAAATTTTTTATTCAAATGCTATTGATATGACACCATTAATAGAAGAATCAGAGTAAATCCCTATCATGATTGATCAAAATTAATTCAAAGGCTAAACACCACAACGTCGATGATATCTTTGTTTTCGCTAAGTAATACCAGTAAGTTTATTATACATATACTCCTTTCTTTGTAAAGGATCGTTTAAGAGTTGATTGATTATTTGTAGTTAAAGCCAAACTTAGGGGGTCTTGTCAGGGTTTTCTCGGGATGATAACGAAGAATTAACTATGGGTGATGATTTTCTTTTAACTTAGTGAGTTAGTTGATCCATATCGAGTTGCTCCGTCTAGTGACTTCAACAAAAATTTAATTTTTTGCATCACTAAAAATATTTTTGTTGATGTTAATACTAATGAGTTGAATGATGTTTTGAGCTTCAGTGGATATATACAAGTTGATGAAGATGATATTAACAAAATCAACATAGAAGATTGCGATAGAGATAAGGACAAATCAATTGATGAAAAAGAAGACAATTCTGATTAATTTTCATAACATGAATGTGTAATGCTATGAACTATAATATAATATTTATAGATGTAATTTGCTTCAAAGTAATGACAATAATGTTAATTTATTATTGAATAACAATAAAATATTTATTTTATTATTGTGATGTGTGTGTAGTAGTGAATTTAAATATTTACAAGATAAATAAATAGGGAATATAAATATAATTTTGCAATGAACACTATTTTATATTGATAGAAATATTAACAAAATATATCTATCCGTATATTTTAAAGATTATGGGAACTATTCCCTTTCACCGTAACATTGTTACAATGTTTATTATATACAAGTATACCATGAAAATTGTTCCCCTTCTCCTTGACATTGTTTATGGTGTTTATTATATATAGGTATATCAAGAGAATGTTTCTGTTATTATATTCTAGAGATTATAAAAATCATTTCCCTTCTCTTATTGACACTATTCATGATATTCATTACATATTGGTATATCAATGAAATGTATTCATAAGTATATTCCAAAGACCATGAGAACTATTCATTTATATATGTGTTGATAATTAATATTCTATTGATTGTTAACTTTTTTCCCAATGACATCACCAATAAAATAAAAAGTTATAAATAATACTTGGAGGGACTTTCTGAAATTTTTTGTGACAGTCACAAATTTTCATTTGACTTTACCAATGGAGTGAAAAGCCATCTATAATTTTATAGGTAAAAAGTAAATTAAAAGACTTCATCTTCTTCTCTTTTCTCCTCTCACAACACCATTTCTCTCTTTTTTTTTTCTCTTCTCTCCCACCTTCTCAGTCTAAATCAAGCATTCTCTTCTCCTTTTATTCTCAAGCATGATGTCTTTCTTCATTTTTCTTCTTATTATTCTTTTTTTTTTGGTTTATTAACAATATCTTTTCTTTATTTTTTTAATTATCAGTTGAAATTTAGCATGCAATTAAGGTAAGTATTTTTAATTCATTTTTCTTCTTTTGTGTTTTTTTTGCATTATTTTTTTGCCATTTTTTTTGTTCTTAAAAAGTTTATAAATTAATAAATATGTTGAACTTTAGTTGTTATTGAAATAAATTTTGTATTATTTTGTTCAATTTTAGTTATTTTTTTTTAATTTTATTGTTCAATTTCAATTAAAATATATAGGATTAATTTTAATTATTATTTTGTATATATTTTAGTCAGAATAAATTTTTTGTAAATTTAGGATTAAAATTATTATCACCTAGAAATAATTGTGCTGAATTTTAGTTCTTATTGTAATAATTGTGCATTATATTTTTGGATTTTTTGTTTTTTTTGTTTTTGTTTTCAATTCCAATTAAATGTGTAGGATTAATTATTAATTATTAATTTTTTTATATTTAGAATAGTTTTTTTTTTTGTAAATTTATGACTAAAAATATCATCATATAGAAAATAAAAAGTTTCTATGAAATTAAATTATGCCACATTGTTAGAAGAAATTAAATAAAATCAATTGGTTTATGACATATATCTTGTGTAGTTACATGTTTAGAAATCTTGAGTAGTCTCTAGTATAGGAAAGATGCTGCTGAATTATTTTTTTAAATAGGAATTATCTAATTTTATTTATCCATTAATTTATATAAATGCTTAGAGAAAAATCTATTTCATGTCACTAGGACTACGAGTCATTAGGTGTCTAGCAAGAACAAACACTTGAGGCACATGCATTGACTTAAGATGTGGATTCATCGAGTGCAATGTAACAACATTGAGGTGGGGTCCCTCTACAACATGATCCATTTATTTGCAAGTACAAGGCCTAGTGGAAGGACGACCTTTCAATGTAAGTTTGTTTAGCTTTCACAATGACATGTTTAATCATTTTTTTCTAAAATAATTTCATTTAACAAATGCAATTTTAGGTTTACAAACATTGAGGTTGTGAGAATAATAACATTGGCCTTTAAATCATTGATGAAAATTCTATTGTTTCAATGAAGCTAGTGACACGACTAAAAGATTGATGTCTTTTCCCAAGTGCAGGAGTGTCGAAGTAATAAATAACCCGACAAGACCGGGGTCAAACCACAGGGAGGTTAATT